>NC_053126.1:38022815-38067815 GCF_010015445.1 Perca fluviatilis
CGCCGCTCAAAAGCCTCTGGGCGCAATTGGATAGTCCTTCAACCAATCAGACCAACGATCTGGGTGACGTAGCAGCGACAGCGGCATCAACCAGTTGCTGCGCTTCGGTGACCGCCATGTTGAATGTAAACAAAAAGCTGCTCGCCATCACTGCGCTATCGTCATCGTGTAAAGCCCGCCTCAACGGTTGTGGTTGGTGCCTCAAAAAATTGGAAATGGGCTTGAACGGGCTCTTGGCCAGACGGAAATGCCAAGCATATCTTAAATTAGCTGGAAGTTGGTCAGGGTTTTCCCAGGCTAGAGGTACTTGGCTTAAAAACACAATTCAAAGGGGGTACATGATTTAAAACAGTTTGGGAACCCCTGATGTAGATGTTCTGTAGATGTTCTGTAGATGGTCCTTAGATGCTCTGTAGAAGTTCTGTAGATGGTCAGTAGATGGTCAATAGATGTTCTGTAGATGGTCTGTAGATGGTCAGTAGATGGTCTGTAGATGGTCAGTAGATGTTCTGTAGATGGTCTGTAGATGGTCTGTAGAAGTTCTGTAGATGGTCAGTAGATGGTCAATAGATGTTCTGTAGATGGTCTGTAGATAGTCAGTAGATGGTCTGTAGAAGTTCTGTAGATGGTCTGTAGATGTTCTGTAGATGTTCTGTAGATGGTCCTTAGATGCTCTGTAGATGGTCTGTAGATAGTCTGTAGAAGTTCTGTAGATGGTCAGTAGATGGTCTGTAGAAGTTCTGTAGATGTTCTGTAGATTGTCAATAGATGGTCTGTAGATGGTCTGTAGATGGTCTGTAGATGGTCTGTAGAAGTTCTGTAGAAGTTTTGTAGATGTTCTGTAGATGGTCAGTAGATGGTCTGTAGATGGTCTGTAGATGGTCTGTAGAAGTTCTGTAGAAGTTCTGTAGAAGTTCTGTAGATGGTCAGTAGATGGTCAGTAGATGGTCAGTAGATGGTCTGTAGATGGTCTGTAGAAGGTCTGAATGAATAAATAAAGTGTGAAGATGCGGAGCGTGAAGTGACATGTTGTCTTTCTCTTTCAGGGCACTGAGTTTTCTAATAACAGCCAACCTTCCTTTCCCTACAAGTTCTACAGCCATATAAAAAACAACCCGGTAACTACCTGTCTCTCTGTCTGTCTCTGTCTCTGTCTGTCTGTCTGTCTCTCTGCCTGTCTGTCTGACCAGTTTGTCTGTCTGTCTGCCTGTCTGCCTGCCTGTCCATCTCTCCGTCTGTCTCTGTGCCTATCTGTCTCTCTGCCTGTCTTTCTGTCTGTCTGTACCGTCTCTCTACCCGTCCGTCTCTCTGCCTGTCTCTCTTACCTGTCTGTCTGCCTGTCTGTCTCTCTGCCTGTCTTTCTCTTTGTCTGACCTGTCTGTCTCTCTGCCTGTCTCTCTGACCTGTCTCTCTGTCTGTCTCCAGGTGGAGTCCCAGCTGGTTTTCATCAGAGACAGTCTGGAGCTGATTGAAGGTCTCTATCTCCATAACGACCTCTCCTCCGTTGCCTGGGATACAGACAGGACGGACCACTTCATGATGACGCTGGAGAGACAGAGAGAAGGGATCAGCAGCTGTGTGAGTAGAGACACCTTCTTCTAACTACACTGATACTATCAGAGACTTTCAGACTCTCCAACCTAATGTCAGAAAGTAATGGGAGCTGGGTTTGTGTCTGCAGCTTTCAACGGAGAGGAGAGCAGACAGCCGACTGAGGAAATACTACCGGAGACTGGAGACTCTGCTCCACACGGTGAGAACAAGTACTGGAAGTACTGACTCGAGGTAGTAGCACTGTGACAACAAGTACTGACTGGAGGTAGTAGCACTGTGAGAACAACTCCTGACTGGAGGTAGTAGCACTGTGACAACAACTACTGACTGGAGGTAGTAGCACTGTGACAACAAGTAGGCCTACTGCAGTACTGACTGGAGTTAGTAATAGCACTGTGAGAACAAGTACTGCACTACTGACTGGAGTTAGTAGTAGCACTGTGAGAACAAGTACTGCAGTGCTGACTGGAGGTAGTAGCATGTGTCTCTTGGTAGTTAGTCTTATTTGAAGCTGATGAACTTCTCTGTTCTGAGTTAGTAGCTTCATGTTGAATCACTTATTGGACGTCTCTTTGGATCACAGAGTCAGCTCCATGAAATGTTAAACTGTAATGTGTTTTCAGGGAGGCAGCAGTGCATCCTGGGAGATGATCCGGAAGGTGACTGACCAGCACCTGCACCAGCTGAACCTGCTGGTGAACTTCATGGTGGAACAGCAGAAGGATTGACACCACGGTCTCCCCCCCCCCAACATGGATGCTGATTCTCTTACCATTTATTTATTATTTTATTTATTTATTTATTTATCATGTTTCTATTTATGAACCCAAATATGTATTTTTGTATGTACAGACTCTAATTGTGATTTTACTTGAAAACATTTTGATAACTGACAATAAAGAACTTTCATGCAGCTCGATAGTATTTTGTGTTTGTTAACTGTACACACTGTGTCTGAAATGTTCCAGTACTCAGCCGTACTGAGTACAGGCACTTCTGATTTTTGTCCACATGAGTAACCATACTTATATTTGTCATTAATAGTACTATTTCATCCTTACTGACCACCAGTCAGTTTTTTGCTCCTCTGATCGCTCGGTTTTATCCCACAAGCTTCTGCATTGGTTTTATTTTGGGTCTACTGGGTCTTCTTCCAGAGCTGTACACCACTAAGAAAAAAGCTTCCACCTGTTCTCGTACTGCAGACATGTAGACGGTGCTCTGGCATTAAGGATAGTGTTCCTGACAGGCTCTTAGCAATTGGTCAACAGCAGGTCGGGCCCTCCAGCGGCAAAACCCATAGCTGAAGGCGGCAGGGGTGGGGATGCCAAATCCGACCCCCCCAGCTGAGACAAGAGGTCCTTCCTGCCAGAAAGGTGCCAGGGCATCTTGTAGCAGAGTCTGTGAAGCAGGAATAACCAATTCCTGGCTTGCCAGAAGGGGGCCACCAGAAGAAGCCTGTGGCCCTGATGAAGCACTCTGTGAAGTGTTAGCAAGATCAGAGGAAACAGTGGAAAGTGTGTGTGTGGGGGGGGAGGGGTGCGTTGGTGTTTTTTTTGGAATTGGTGTTTTTAATGTTCTATCAGACTATAACTACTCAAGATTAAAAAAAAACAAAAAAACATTTACCATTAAAAAAATCTAGGTTTGATTAAAGTTGTGTGTTAAACAAGATGAAGAATTGTTTTTTTGGAAAGCGTGGCTATACGTGGCTATATGTAGTTTGCTGCTAGCATGCAGCCTGACGTTGGACTCCCCCCCGTGTGAAACACCAAACTCCTTCCTACATACATTGCAAAAAGCTTTGTTTGCATCGCGTAAAACTGCAGTAATCCAGGGGTATTTCCCTACCCAGTCCTCCCGGTACCTGCAGAGACGTTTTTGCTTTTTAGCTACGTGTTGATCTTGATCGAGTCCTGGGACACCAGCCTGAGCCTCCATTTCAAAAATGAATGAATGAAAATTTGTGTTGCAACTTGCAGCCAATGAGCAGCCGACGGGAGCTGGCTGCAGGACGACTCAATCACCATGAACAGTTTTTAATGTTCTATCAGACTACTCGAGAGTCAAAAAAAAATAAAAAATAAATACTCAAGAGTGTGCTTTTGAGACTTTGCTCTAATTTTTGGGACAATTAGGGCAGGATTCGGGATTCGGGACAACTGCGTGGATTTCGGGACTGTCCCGAATTTTTCGGGACGTCTGGTCACCCTAGTCGACATCTCCGAGGCAAAAAGATCCACCTCTCCCTGCCGAAGAGACCTCAGATTCTGCGTATCACCTCGTATGAAGCAGCCACTGCCCAGGTGGAGAGGCTTGTGAGGACAGATGAAGTCTGCAACCTGGTTGCGCTCTCCCTGTAAAAACTTTGCACGTAGGCTGGTCAGGTGGGGGGCTGCCCATGCCAGAAGAGCCTGGGACCCCCGAATCAATTGTGCGGATTTGGTGCCCCTCTGGTGGTTTATGTGAAAGACTGTTGAGGTGTGGTGCGGCCTTACAAGCATGTGCTTCCCCCTCAGGTATGGCAGGAAAGGCCTGAGCGCCAGGTGTACAACTCGTAGCTCCAGCACATTGATGTGCTCCAGCGTGTCCTGAGCAGACCACTGGCCCTGAGCTGTCCTGTTCTGGCACACTGCACCCCATCCTGAGAGGCAGGCATTTGTTGTGACAGATATGATTTCCCCCTCCACAGGGGTTAGAAGGCACTGCTGTGACACCTTGAGCTTCCTGTGTCTGTGAAACTTGGGATCCATGAGGACAAGCAAGCCGGTTCAGAATGGTGGCAAACCGGTCTGTCATATGGGCGCCGAGGCCCACGTTAGCCACTAGGTAAGCTGATGACTGGAAGCAGCACCGGGGGGCAGATGTGGACCCCCTGGGCCTGCTAGGAAGGGGTATGTTTCTGCAAAGATCAGTGAACTACTGCCTGGTCTAATTAGCCTAGCCAGTCTGCTGGAGCACCTGTAGAGCAGCTAAGCCGATAAGTTCCCCGGGCTCCACTGGAACAGTACGGAGGTTCCGCCTACACGTCTCCAACAATGAAGACTGCCCAAGCCACACCTAGAGTGGATATTAGACGCCCTGGTTCCCTTGACACAATCTTGAATCAATCTTACCGACTGTAGAAGTTGGCAAACGGGGCCTGGAGCGTCCGCCAGACCGGGACTTCTTGCGTTTGAAGCCGCTAAAGCTAATGCTAATGCTACCACAGATGGCAGACAACCTGCATAGCAAGAAGATGAGAAAGGAACGAGCGTGGAGATGACACCGGAACTTAATGCCTTAGCTGGGGTATTTTTCGAGCCACTTTCTTGGATTACATGACCGACAGAGTGTGCTCTGATTGGCCAGAAGTCGGTGTGATTGCCTCTCCTGTTCCCGGGTTGCCCGAGTGATACTGTGGGGAATTTTAACAACTTGAGTTTACTTTTTTTGTTTAAATCTGAAACTTTTGTTTTTTAATCTAAATTTCTGACCATTGAAACAAATATTAAAATTCAGCTTTTAGAAATGTTCAAATCAAGAAACTTCACATTTTAATTTCAGAGAAGAATACATGAACAAATACATTCAGATAAATGTTTTTTCAAAGTAAAATAAATCAATAATTTTTGTTTTCATTGGCTGTTAAAATTCAAATATTTTTGTCTCTATTTTGCTTCCATAAAAAGACAATCATCGATCTATAAATTGCAGGAACATCTTTCTGTCTATGTGTGTGTGTGTGTGTGTGTGTGTGTGTCTGTCCGTCTGTCTGTCTGATTGTCTGTTATGCGCATATGTCTCAAACCGTTAGTCCGATGGATTTCAAACTTGACAGGTGTCTTGCAACGGGCACGAGTAAGTTTGACATTGTTTGGATTAGAAATGCAAAAGATATCGTTAAATATATATTGGTAAAAGAAGCACACGTTGGCTTTTGCTGCTCTAGCCGCTGGCCACTCCCCCTCTCACACTGAGGACCAGAGACAGAGAGCAGCAGAGCTTTGGCAGCTAAAATGTGACATACACCTCCATCCATCCATCCATCCATCCATCTTCGTCCGCTTATCCGGTGTCGGGTCGCGGGGGGAGCAGCTCCAGCAGGGGACCCCAAACTTCCCTTTCCCGAGCAACATTAACCAGCTCCGACTGGGGGATCCCGAGGCGTTCCCAGGCCAGGTTGGAGATATAATCCCTCCACCTAGTCCTGGGTCTTCCCCGAGGCCTCCTCCCAGCTGGATCGTGCCTGGAACACCTCCCTAGGGGAGGCGCCCAGGGGCATCCTCACCAGATGCCCGAACCACCTCAACTGGCTCCTCCTTCGACGCAAGGAGCAGCGGCTCTACTCCGAGCCTCCTCACGGATGACTGAGCTTCTCACCCTATTCTCTAAGGGAGACGCCAGCCACCCTCCTGAGGAAACCCATTTCGCCGCTTGCACCCTGGATCTCGTTCTTTCGGTCATGACCCAGCCTTCATGACCATAGGTGAGGGTAGGAACGAAAACTGACCGGTAGATCGAGAGCTTTGCCTTCTGGCTGCGCTCTTTTGGTCACAACGGGGCGATAGATGGAATGTAATACCGCAGCCCCGCTGCCGATTCTCCGACCAATCTCCCGCTCCATTGTCCCCTCACTTGCGAACAAAACCCCAAGGTACTTGAACTCCTTCACTTGGGGTAAGGACTCATTCCCTACCTGGAGAAGGCATTCCATCGGTTTCCTGCTGGAGAACCATGGCCTCCGATTTAGAGGTGCTGATCCTCATCCCAACCGCTTCACACTTTCGGCTGCGAACCGATCCAGTGAGTGCGTGGCTCGCAGGCCGATGATGCCATCAGGACCACATCATCTGCAAAAAGCAGCGGTGAGATCCCCAGCCCACCGAAACCTGCAACCCCTCCCCACCCCGACTACGCCTCGATATCCTGTCCATAAATATTACAAACAGGATTGGTGACAAAGCGCAGCCCGCGGGAGGCCAACCCTCACCTGAACGAGTCCGACTTACTCGAGAACCCGGACACAGCTCTCACTTTGGTCGTACAGAGATTGGATGGCCCTGAGTAGAGACCCCCTCACCCCATACTCCCGCAGCACCTCCCACCACGAGGTACTCCCCGGGGGACCCGGTCATACGCCTTCTCCAAATCCACAAAACACATGTAGACCGGTTGGGCATACTCCCAGGCCCCCTCCAGGATCCTTGCGAGAGTGAAGAGCTGGTCGTTTTTCTTTCACCCTATTCCAGGACGGAATCTGCATTGTTCCTCCTCAACCTGAGGTTCGACTATCGGCCGAACCCTCCTTTCCAGCACCTTGGAGTAGACTTTACCAGGGAGGCTGAGAAGTGTGATACCCCTGTAATTGGCACACACCTCTGGTCCCCTTTTTAAAAGGGGAACCACCACCCCAGTCTGCCACTCCTTTGGCACTGTTCCAGACTTCCACGCAATGTTGAAGAGACGTGTCAACCAGGACAGCCCCTCCACACCCAGAGCCTTGAGCATTTCTGGACGGGATCTCATCAATCCCCCGGGGCTTTGCCACTGTGGAGTTGTTTGACTACATCAGTGACTTCCGCCCGGAAATCGCGCGCAATCCCCCCGTCATCCTCCAGCTCTGCCTCTAACATAGAGGGCGTATTAGTCGGATTCAGGAGTTCCTCAAAATGCTCCTTCCACGGGCCGCCTATTACCTCCTCAGTTGGGGTCAACAGTGTCCCATCCTTACTGTACACAGCTTGGATGGTTCCCTTCCCTCCTCCTGAGGTGGCGAACAGTTTTCCAGAAGCACTTTGGTGCCGACCGAAGTCCTTCTCCATGTCTTCTCCAAACTTCTCCCACACCCGCTGCTTTGCCTCTTTCACGGCAGAGGCTGCAGCCCTTCGGCCCGTCGGTACCCTGCAAATGCCTCCGAGTCCTCCGGGATAACATATCCCAGAAAGACTCCTTCTTCAGTCGGACAGCTTCCCTGACCACCGGTGTCCACCACGGTGTTCGTTCGGTTGCCCTTGAGGCACCTAAGACCCTAAGACCACAGCTCCTCGCCGCAGCTTCAGCAATGGAAACTTTGAACATTGTCCACTCTGATTCAATGCCCCCAGCCTCCAAAAGGATGCACCGAAGCGCTTCGCCGAGGTGCGATAAGAGTCCGTTGGACAGGGGCCTCCTCCAGACGTTCCCAATTTACCCGCACTACACGTTTGGGCTTACCAGGTCTGTCCAGAGTCTTCCCCCCGCCGCCCTGACCCAACTCACCACCAGATGGTGATCGGTTGACAGCTCTGCCCCTCTCTTCACCCGAGTGTCCAAACATACGGCCTCAGATCAGATGAAACGATTATAAAATCGATCATTGACCTTCGGCCTAGGGTGCTCTGGTACCAGGTACACTTGTGAGCATCCCTATGTTCGCAACATAGTGTTCGTTATAGACAATCCATGACTAGCACAGAAGTCCAACAACAAACAACCACTCTGGTTTAGATCAGGGAGGCCGTTCCTCCCAATCACACCCTCCAGGTGTCTCTATCATTGCCCACGTGTGCGTTGAAGTCCCCAGCAGAACAATTGGAGTCCCCACTGGCCCCATGCAGGACTCCACTCAAAGGTCTCCAAGAAGGCCGAATACTCCGAACTCCTGTTTGGTGCATATGCACAAACAACAGTCAGAGTTTTCCCCCACAACCCCGCAGGGTAGGAGGCGAACTCTCGTCCACCGGGGTAAACCTCAACGAAGGGCGGCTCAGCCGGGGCTTGTTAGTATCCCCACACCCGCCCGGCGCCGCACACCCTGAGCAACTCCCGAGAAGAAAAGAGTCCAACCCTATCCAGGAGTACAGTTCCAGAACCGAGACTGTGCGTAGAGTTAAGCCCCACCAGATCTAACCGGTAGCGCTCCACCTCCCGCATTCAGCTCCCGCCCTTCCCCACACAGAGGTGACGTTCCACGTCCCCAGAGCCAGTCTGCTGCCGGCCGGGTCTGTGCGCCGAGGCCCCTGACCTTCACTGCCACCCATGTGGCAGCGACCACCCCCCAGCGGTTCCTCCCACAGGTGGTGGGCCCATGGGCTGGAGAGATGGGAGCCACTTAGCTTGTTCGGGCTGTTCCCGGCCGGGCTCCGTGGCAAACCCGGCCACCAGGCGCTCGCCGACGAGCTGGCACCAGACGGGGGGCCCGGGCTTCCTCCGGGCAGGGTCACTCCATTTCTACCTTGTTTTTCCATTGGGGTTTTTGAACATACACCTCAGATCCAAAAAAATGTCCAAAGTTGCACTACTTTGGACTGTCTTTGACTTTGATTAAACAAAGGACAATTCCCGAATTTAAGGATGTTTCAGAATCCCACACATGCAAAACACAACCAGCTACAGACAACAAGTGGCAGCGAGACGTACCTGTATATATGTGTGTCTGTGTTTGGGGGGAAGGTAACCTGCACATCGCACGCAGACGCCACATGCAGAACGCTTTACAACAGCGGGGGGGACTCTTTTCCTACCATTGTATTGTATTGTATTGTATTGTATGAAAATCTCAGAGCTGAACCGGGAAGACACATTAGTCAAAACCTGTATGGAAATGAACACCTCTGCTGAAGTGTTAAATTCATTAACGATCATACGACACATCTCTCTCTCTCTCTCTCTCTCTCTCTCTCTCTCTCTCTCTCTCTCTCTCTCCTCGCGCACACACACACGGTCCGGTTCTGGTGGTTGATGAATGCAGATATGTGCTGATTAGCACTCATAACGGGCCGAATGGGTAGGACACTGCCTGAGTCCATGAGGCTAATGTCTGATTACTCCACATTTTCATTGTGATATTTTGTGATTACATTCTGAATCTGCAGCGTTCTCTGTCAGCTGGTTACCCCCAAGATCCTCCAACTTAAATTCAAGGCCAATTTTAAGACCATTTCAAATGAAATTCAATGCCAACTTCGTACCCATTCCGACAGAAGTATGAGGGGAAAATGTCAAATCTGTATACATTTTAAACCCTAGAAAATAATTATGTACAAGTAGACTACTTGAATTAAATAACACATTGTATTTAAAGTATCAGCCATTTATTACAATTTATTGGATTATAATATAATCCAATAAAATAAGATATATTACACTGCATAATAAGCATAATAATAATAATAATAATAATAATAATAATAATAATAATAATAAGCTTTTACTTTTGGTACTTTAAGTACAGTATATTTTGATAATTCTTTTGTACTATTACTTAAGGACAATGTTGAATACAGTAATTTGTAACTCTACAACACTGTTTTTTCTACTTTTACTGCAATAAATGATCTGAGTAAGTCTTCCACCTCTGGAAATCACCACCAACAGTCGTGCATGAACACCTGCAGCAGTGTAGCACTGAAAACACACAGCTCAGTTCAGCGTGGGGGCTCTTAAGTTTTAAGGACAGGCAAGAGTGACATCTTTTGTTGAGGAAGTAACCTCCTTAAATGTGCATATGACAATTATTCACCTCAATGATAAATTCATTCATTTTAATGACTTAATACACCTCTGGACTGTAATATTTCAGATGTGTTTTGAGCAAGATTTCTGCTCATGTTCAAAACTTTCTGCACATTCAAAATATATCTGTGTTCTCTGAGATTTGAAGGAGTCATGATATTTTGAGAAAAAAAAAAGAGTACCTAAAAAAAACCATAAAATAATCTATAGTCTGCTGTGCATTACGTGACTGCTCTCCTGATACGGTAAATATCAGACCGTCTGACAGACACAGAGCCCCGTTTGGGTCTCTGGTCTCTGAATGAGCGAACGTTTAGGGAAGTGTCTGTACGCTGCTCTATGCTTTTTTCTCATTGGTTGTTGCGTTAAATCTTACCCAGATTAAGAACTCCAGGGGAGACAAGCTTGATTCCTGTCAGTTCCATAGTGAGAGTGGCGCGCCAGAAATATTATGGGCGCTGCGGCATATTAAATATATTATAAATAGTTTTTCTGCGTGAGAAATACAATGTGTGGCGGGATTGTGTGACAAAAGACCAAAATGAGTGACTGTCACGCTCAATGTGTGAATAATAATAATACATATATAATAATTTGTAATGCACTTTATATTTACGCAAATCTCTAAAAAGTGCTACATGATAGTGCTAAAAATTATAAAAACACATGGAGAGCATGAAAAAAAAAAGAAGTAAATAAAAGGAAAAGGGCACAAGTTCACTCAAAAGCTCTCCTAAAAAGGTGGGTTTGAAAAACAAATAAATAAATAAAACGGAAAATGAATCTCACAGATATTTATTGATATCACACACAGAACAATAAAAGCTAAGCCAATCTCCTGTCTAAATCAGTTCCCATATGTCTTGGGTGTCAAACTGTGAAGAAATAAACATTATAACTTATAAAGTTGACAAAATATATAGATTGTTTCAAAAAAAGTCCAGACGCTTTTGCCAATAATCAAAATAATAATGTCAAATGTATTGATATCACACACAGAGAAATGGTACACAAGAATTTGTGTTGTCTAAAACAGTTCTCCTATATATTTGGAGTCATCCAGTGCAAAAATAAACATAATGAACGTTATAACTCATATAAATGACAAACTATTTACATTTCTTCAAAAAAAGGCCCAAATGTATCCCAAATATCTAAACAGTGACGCCATTATCTCTCTTTTTCACTTTACTGTTTGTTCTCGGTCGGTTTTCGGATTTCCTGCGGTCAGTGAACTCACCTTTCCACTTTGTGTGACGGACCTGAAAAACGTAAACACACTTGCAAAGCATCATGGGAGATTTATGCTAGACGGCAGCCCCCTGTAGCACAGACCTAGCAGAGGAAATGACCGAAAACGTGATAAATTATGGACATCAAGTGGATAAATCTTGGATGTAAGCGTTTGGATTTATTGCTGAACAACTCCGAAAAGACGCACGAGTTCCAGGCTGGATATAAAACCTTCTGTAAAGGCTACAAAGACACCAAAGAAATCCCCGTGATGCCTAGCTTCTTAGCTATTAGCAGTTGAAATCAGCTAAAAGCTAGCAGAAAAAATGACAGAAAACAAGATAAATTATGGACATCAAGTGGATAAATCTTGGATGTAATTGTTTGGATTTATTGCTGAACAACTCCGAAAAGAGGCACAAGTTCCAGGCTGGATAGAAAACCTTCTGTAAAGGCTACAAAGACACCAAAGACACGCCCGTGATGGCTAACTCGTTAGCTTTCGGCTGGAAAAAACGGTAAGAAAATCGATTAAACTTTCATTAAATAATATAAATATTTATCGGAGGTGCCGTGTAGCAAAATAACATATTTTGCTCATATATTAATCTGTCTTTTGCTTACATACAGATCTGTTTTTGCATTTTATGACAGAAAGAGTTTTCTTTGAGAAACAGTGAAGAGTGTAGGAAAGCACCTAGACAGATAAGAGCACAGGCAGGAGCTGTGGCCTTGACCGGTGCATACAGCTGTGTGTGTGTGCGTCTTGAAGGCACACGTGTGGCCATACACAGCACACGAGCTGTAGAGTTCATGAAGTTCATTACTGTAACGTAATTTGTGAAGTGTTTCCTACATTACCTTGGATATTACCAAGGATATGGAAGTACATATAGTACGTCCCTTTTGATAATTTTGGGAGGAGTAAAATGTTTTTTTGTGTATAAATATGTTTTTGCCGAGTAGCGGCCCCTTTCGGGTGAGCCCCTCTTTTGGGTGCCTTTTGGCCCCTTTTACCCTTTTGGGTCCCTTTTGGGCTTCCTTCGGGCTCTTTTACCGAGTGCTTTACGTGGCATCGGGATACCATGAAGCCTTCTCCATCTACCCTTGCACTTTCTGTGTTTTGGGAAAGATTCATTATCACTCTCCCAGCCGGAGAGGGGTTCCCTTGCACTCGCTGAGTGTAAGGGAGGAAAAAAAAGAAAAAAGACTATCTCTGAGAAGCGGCTTCGAATACCTCTGTTATACAGAAAACAAAGTGCTCTTCTCTCTTAGTTTTTACCCAGACGCTATTTTCGCTGCGTTGTGGGGAAGATTTATTTACCCTCTTCGACATCGAAGGAGATTACCTGCTCGTTTATGAGTGTGGGAGAGACAGGGCCAGGAGGAAAAGAGAAGCGGCTTTAAATACCTCTGTTAGAGCAGAGGCTTTATCTTTATTCTTAGTTTTAGTTTTATGTTGTAAAGGACCACTTGCTTTTAATTTCTGCTTTTGTCACAAAATAATAAAAATCACCTGAGTCTGATTTTAGACTAGGGGAGCCAATCTTTGCCAGTTCTTTATTTTCTCTGGGATCGCATCACCGCTGGTGGGGTTTCCCCTTACGGGGTTAGTGACTCCTCTTTAACCGCCCGTGGAGAGTAGCCTCCCGGCGGGGATCGACTTGGACATGCAGACCTCCTGTTATCTCCTAGTGGGAGTGCATTTCCCTATCCGCACGGCCTGGTCAGAGCCTCTGAGCATCCCCCTCTCTCAGTCGGGCGACCAAGAAGGGCAAGGCGGGCGTCCTTGAGAAGGAAGGGACCTCCGGTGACCCTGGGAGGGTGGCTAACAGACCGTAAGTACTAAAGAAAAATCATTGGTTTTAAAGATCCCCTCGGGCAGTGCTTGTCATATACAGGGGGATAAGAGCCCGTGTTTTTAGGGACGTCTGGTGTAGTGTGTATCTAACCTCTTGTCTCGCCTTCGGGTTCCCTGATCCGGGCGAGGGCTTCTCCTTAGACGGAGGGCGTGTGTGTCTCTATAAACTAAAATTAATCAGGGAAGCGTCAAAAGCAACTCCTTTTTAGTATAGGTCAAAACATCCGCCCCGCTGACGGGCAACTGGCGTTCGTCCGTACGGCAAAAGAGGGCACTAGTAGGGCCGGGGGTTTGCTGAGGGGAAGGCAATAAAAAGGGGTTGGCTCGGCCACAGCGAGCGACGCGATGCCTCAGCGAACTGCCACACCGGTCGACAACAGTCTGTGGGGTCCTCAGGTGGTCAGGGAGCGCATTCCACAGACTGGGAGCAGCTGAGCAGAAAGCCCGATCTCCCATTGTACAGAGCTTTGTCGGAGTTTGGCGATGTTCCTGAGGTGAAAGAAGGAGGTCTTGCAGAGATGTTTGATGTGAGCCTCAAAGGTCAGATGAGAGTCCATTTTAACACCCAGGTTAGTGGCTGATGTTGAAAGTGGAATAGTTTGGCCGGAGAAGGTGATGCTGGTAATGTCAGATGATCGAACCTGGTGTGGGGTACCGACTAGAATGGCTTCAGTCTTGGAGCTGTTTAGCTGCAGAAAGTTTTGCTTCATCCACGCCTTTATCTCCTCCAGGCAGATGGTCAGAGTGGATGATGGCAGGGCAGCAGAGGGGGTTGGGTTTGTCTTGAGGTAGAGTTGAGTATCATCAGCATAGCAGTGGAATGAAATTCCATGCCGGCTGATGACATGGCCAAGGGGGAGCATGTAAAGAATAAACAGGGTGGGGCCGAGCACTGAGCCTTGAGGGACACCACACGTGACGTTGTGTGTCAGGGATTTAGCGTCTCCCAAGGCGACATGCTCAGTTCTCCCGGTGAGGTAGGATGAGAACCACTCATGGACAGAGTCAGAAACACCGATGGTGGAAATTAGTCGGTGGAGGAGGATGTTATGGTCCACAGTGTCGAATGCTGCAGTCAAGTCCAGGAGGATAAGAAGAGATGGAGAGCCAGCGTCTGCAGTCATCCGCAGGTCATTTGTGACCCTGACCAGGGCTGTTTCTGTGCTGTGGCCAGGGCGGAAACCAGATTGAAATTTCTCGAACAGGTTGTTTTGTTTTAGATGGTCCTGAAGCTGTGCGGCAACTACTTTTTCCAGCACCTTGGAAAGGAATGGATGGTTGGAAATGGGCCTGTAGTTGGCAAAGACTTCTGGGTCTAGGGTTGGTTTTTTGAGAAATGGCCTGATGACAGCGGTTTTCAGTGTTGATGGAACATGGCCAGCCTGGAGGGAGTGGTTAATGACCTTTGTGATGAGGGGACTTATGGCATGGAGGTTGGATTTTACCAGGGCTGTAGGAAAAGGGTCCAGAGCACAGGTGGATGGTTTCATCTTTTTGGTGATGTCCTCAACCTCTTGCTGTGAGATGACAAAAAAACAGCTTAGAGGTTGGGAAATCCCAGGCTGTGGGTCCGCAGTCGGGACAGGCAGTGTGGAGAAACTGGATAGCAGGGAGTGGATGGTGTCTACTTTTTTTCTGAAGAAAGTAATGAAATTGCTGCACCTTTCTTCTGTGGCTTCTGAATGAGAGTGAGTTTGCGGTTTGAGGATGTCATGTATGGTAGAAAAAAGTTGCTTGGAGTTGCCAGGGCTGTTGTTGATAATGTTGGAATAGAACTGTGAACATGCATCTCTCAAGGACCTTGAATAGGACTTCTGATGTTCTCGGTAAGCCTGCCTATGAACAGTGAGTCCTGAGGCCATGAGGCGCCGCTCAAGGACACACCCAGCTGTTTTCATTTGCCAGAGTTTGTTGGTGTACCAGGGGGCTGTGCGTAAGAAGCTGACAGTTCTAGTTTTGACAGGGGCATAGAGATCTAAGAGAGACTGCTCAGAGATTGGTTGTAGAAGTCAACCGACTCAGTGACTGAAGAAAAATCAGCAGAGGAGAGATGTTGGAGGTCTATGGTCAAGGTGTCCGGGTTGATCTTTTTCAGATCCCTATAGCAGATTTGACGCTTGTCTTTGGTGTGTGGGGAAAGGAGTGACAACTCCATTGAGATGGCCTTGTGGTCAGACACACCCAGATCAATGAGGACAGTGTAGGCAGGGGGAGGGGGGACAGTTCCAAGTTCTGTCGGTGGATGACAGCTAGGCTGCCACCACGACCAGTGCTGCGGGCTCCCTCCAGATAGCTGTAACCGGGGGGACAGACTTCATTAAGCGCTGAGTAAACCCCTGGCTGGTGCCATGTTTCTGTTAGGCACATGAAGTCTAATTCCTTGTCCATGATGTGGTCTTGTATGAAGGATGCTTTATTTGTGAGGGATTGTGTATTGAAAAGTTCTATTTTGAGTGTTGATGCTGTGGTGAATCTCTGTAGAGGCCGTAGTACACTGCAATCCACTATACGTTTTCTGGCTTGCTTGGTGTGGCGAGATCTCTTGTTTCCCATGCTGGTCAGTTGAGCGTGCAGAGATCTCGCGATGTTTCCCGTGTTGCTAGCACCGAGAGCGATAGTGCTCTGATGACGCGGCAGGCGTGCGACAGTGTTCCAGATGGATGGAATGTTTGAAGCAGGCAAGCCAGGCTGATGGTAAACAAACTTTCGACGGGAACTTCTGTGGATGTAACGCGGTCGGCGCTGAAGTCAGAGTTCTTTTGATGGCTGAAATGCACGTTGGAATGGAGCGGTTGTTGAGAGTTAGCAGCTGTGGGATAGAGTACTTGAGCTTCATGCCAGTCGCCGAAAGTGTTAGCCTGGAGCTAGCCATTAGCCAAACACAGAGATGGAAGACTGTCAGGCTCAGGGAGAAGATGGTCCATACCATGGCAGTGGGGTGCACGAGGCACGGAGGACTGACTGGAAGCAGCTGACAGCTAGATGGCTGCCCCAGGAGAAAAGTTAAACCTTGTAGCAGCGCTGGAACGACGGAGAAATCCGGGTGTTCACCACTGACAGCGGGAGGTGACCAACTATCCGCCCTGACACTTGAGAGCCCTGGTTTACCAGTCAGAGAGGCGTGTTTACTTTGTTTTCGGTCCTCTGGTGCGTCCAGAGACGGGTTCCGGTCAGTTTTTAAATTAGCCTACATTAGTAACAGTTAATTTTGTTATGGTATTAACTTAATCCTAGGAAAGGCAAAACATATATAAGACCTTTGTAATGAAATCCAAGACTTTGTATACCAAATTCAGGGCTTTTAAGGCCTTAATTTGAGATTATCAAATTTAAGATTTTTTCAATGCTTTTAAGACCCCGCAGGTACCCTGGTCAGGTAAATACAGTAGTAGGTAGGCCTACAATGTCTTCCTCTGATGTAGAAGTAGCCTACACTGTAAGTAGCAGGCTATACAGTGGAGTTGCATATGAAGTGGTTTGGGGTCCTTCTTTAAGTAATCTGGCGGTTACAAACAGGCACATTTTCAACAGGCACTGCACTAATTAAATCAAATCAAAAAACAAAGAAAAAGGAAACATGTAGATCAGAGCTTCATTAATTTATTGATCGTTATTAATAATTCACACGTTTAAGGATCATTAGACAGTCATAACTCTGAAGTATGCAGACATCTTGTAACTGAGCTGTAACTGTATATATATATATATATATATATATATATATATATATACACACAACCAGCGCTGTAATGTAACTAAGTACATATACTCCAGTACTGTATTTCAGTCCAAATGTTGAGGTACTAACTATACTACTTTACTTGAGTCTTTTCTTTTCATGCCACTTTCTACTTCTACTCCTCTACATTTCAGAGAGAAATATTGTACTTTTTAGTCCACTACGTTCATCTGTTACAGATTTAGTTACTAGTTACTTTAGTTACTCCACTACCTTCATCTGTTACAGCTTTAGTTACTAGTTACTTTAGTTACTAGTTAATTTACACATTAAGATTTCTGAACACAAAACAAATGTAGTTTATAAAATCTGATGTTTGATTCTAAAGTAAACTAGCCGACAATATAACGGCTACAAGTCACACTGGGATGATTAGACCATTAAACACACAACTGGTTGGATCCTTTACACTTTCTACAATGTTTTAATACTCTAACTACATTTTTCTGATGATACCCACTTTGTAAGAAACATCTGAGTATTAATAGTTTGATGTTTGTTTGTGTTTATATATATATATATATATATATATATATATATATATATATATATATATATAATCTTTTTTTATATGTTTCTTAAATGTGTGTGTACAAACATTTAAGAAACATATAAAAGAAGATTTTATTAAATATTTAAAATCTGAGGATCTGAAAGTTATTCATTTTGTAATTTTTAATTTAAAGAATAATTTTATTAAATGATCTTTTATTCTTTAACAGGACTTAACCGTCTGAGGTCTGATGGTCTCCTTTAAGATATAAAATTAATCTTTGTGTGTTTCAAACCTAAATGTTCAGACCAGCTTTCTGTTCAGTGACGTAACTTTGGGTTCAACATGGGGAGGGGGTAACATCTCCAACTATCTCTGGACGTCCCGAAGCACGTCTGCATGTGTTGACAAAAGAGACAAAAACATCAACAAAATGAGACAAAAACGTTTTTTTCGGGGTAAAAAAAACCCTCTAAAAAAATGCAAAAAAATCTCCAGAAAGGCGACAAAAACGTCAACAAATATGTCCGGAAACAAAACTCGAAAAAAAGGAGACAAACGTTGAAAAAACTTAAAATAAAAAATAAAAAAAGAACTCCAGAAATGTGACAAAAACGTTGAAAAAAAGGATGACAAACTTGTGAAAAGGCCCAGAATAGATTATTAAACCACTTATAAAACCTTAATTTATGATGTGTTGTACAAATTGTTTTACCAAAGTCTTTATGTCATATATGATTAAAATAATAAATAAATGTCTGAAATGAAATGTTGTAATATCACTTTGAGTCTGAGTTTGGTCTTTTAATCTCGGAGGGTTAAAGTGAGATTAACTCTGTTGTTACTCTGTTATTAACTCTTTTATTCTGTATTTATATATAAACACACATATATAAATACATAACATCAGTTTGTTACACTTTCTTTAAGAAATAACTCTCTTTAAAATAAACTTTTATACTTAAAATATAAACGCAAACACAACTCTTCAACATATTGTGTTGGACTGAAACTCTATTTTATTTTTTTTTCTTCTAAAAGTGAAATCGGCATTTTAAATTGAAGAAAACTTTTTAAAATGTTGATTTTTTTTACAATTTTTTAAACGTTTGATAATTTTTATTATCATTAATTAACTCTCTCTCTCTGTGTATATATATATATATATATATATGTTTATATTATATTATTATATTATATATGTAACTAAACGTTCCTAAAAGACTTCCTGTGTTTCCTGTTGTGGAGGGCGGGGCTTCAGTCTTCAGCCACATGATTGAACGTAGTTCTCGGGGAAGAAGCCCCGGTTGCCGTGGAGAACCCCCTCGCACCAGCCGTCAGCGTGGCGATGCGTCAGGTAGATGACGTCGCCGGGGGTGAGCGACAGGTCGTCTGGTTTGGACGCCTCGTAGCTGTACAGCGCCGCCACTGGACAGGAAACGGAGAGACACACAGTATATATATATACACATATAAATTTGTTCTTGTATCTATATCTGTAGTAGAAGTAGAAGTAGTAATCTATATATATGTAGTAGTAGTAGTAGTAGTAGTAGTAGTAGTAGTAGTAGTAGTAGTAGTAGTAGTTAGAGTACCTTTCTCAAGGTATTGTGGGGGCTCGTCCGTGTCGTAGTCTGCCGGTGGAGGGAGGGGAGGCATGAGGTCATCAAACCCTCCGAGATCGTCTAATAGGAGAGGAGGGGGCATGGCTGGGAGCTCCAGATCTAAGAAACACAGATCCTGTGAGTGACAGCTGTGATTGGCCGGTCAGTTTAAGGAGGCGGGGCTTAGGCAGAAAGCAGCAGAGCTGATAGTTTACATGCTCAGAAGCTGAGCTGTTTGTCTGTCTGTCTCTGTCTGTCTGTGTCTGTGTGTGCGTGCATGTGTCTGTGTGTTTGTGTGTCTGTGTTTGTGTGTGTATCTGTGTGTGTGTGTGTGTGTGTGTGTGTGTGTGTGCATGTGTGCATGCGTGTGTCTGTGTGTTTGTGTGTCTGTGTGTTTGTCTGTCTGTCTGTGTGTGTGTGTGTGTTTTGTGTGTGTGTGTGTGTGTGTGTGTACTCTGATGTGTAGTACTGCTGGAATAGGACAACTTTTTTTTTTTTGTTATTGCCAATTGTTCCAGAACCCTGACTTTGAGAACCACTGATCTATAGTCAGTTGTATTTAACATCAGCAACAGATTGCCTGCAGAGCTGCTTTGTCAGAATCTAAACAAGCTGATATATGGTCTGATAACACTTTTAATAAATCACATCTAACAGGATGTGAGTGTTTCTGTGACTTCCTGTTCAGACTGAAGGAAACTTTTCTCTCAGCCCCCCCTCCCTTGCTACTACCAGTCATAGAAAATTAACTACACACCAACAGCAGTTAGTGTTTCTTAACCAGGTGTAACAGTAGTTAGAGTTTCTTACCCAGGTGTAACAGTAGTTAGTGTTTCTTACCCAGGTGTAACAGTAGTTAGAGTTTCTTACCCAGGTGTAACAGTAGTTAGTGTTTCTTACCCAGGTGTAACAGCAGTTAGAGTTTCTTACCCAGGTGTAACAGTAGTTAGAGTTTCTTACCCAGGTGTAACAGTAGGTAGTGTTTCTTACCCAGGTGTAACAGTAGTTAGAGTTTCTTACCCAGGTGTAACAGCAGTTAGAGTTTCTTACCCAGGTGTAACAGTAGTTAGAGTTTCTTACCCAGGTGTAACAGTAGGTAGTGTTTCTTACCCAGGTGTAACAGTAGTTAGAGTTTCTTACCCAGGTGTAACAGTAGTTAGAGTTTCTTACCCAGGTGTAACAGTAGTTAGAGTTTCTTACCCAGGTGTAACAGTAGTCAGAGTTTCTTACCCAGGTGTAACAGTAGTTAGAGTTTCTTACCCAGGTGTAAAAGCAATTACAGTTTCTTACCCAGGTGTAACAGTAGGTAGTGTTTCTTACCCAGGTGTTGAAGGCGAGCAGGTAAGCAGAGTCGATGTGAGGAAGAAGAGGAGCGCGGGAGCAAAGGGAAGGAGGGAGGAGGAGCGTTGGGGGGAGGGTAGGGGGGAGGAGGGGGGATCATCACTGACAGACAGACAGGTTAGAGAGACAGACAGACAGCACACAGACAGACAGGCAGGCAGACAGACAGAGAGACAGACAGATAGACAGGCAGACAGAGAGACAGAGAGACAGAGAGACAGAGAGACAGAGACAGACAGCACACAGACAGAGAGACAAGTCAGTATCACCTGTGTTTGTGTTCATAGATAATGTGTAGAGACACAGAGCTCCAGACTGAAACATCATCTGATAAGATAAAGGTCTGCAACCTTCCTGGAATCGTCTCCAGGACTTTTAAAAGTTCCTTAATGACTCCTGAATGTCCTAACGGCCCCTATAACCCCCCCCCCCCCGAGGACTTCAGGAACCTCCTCAAGGCTCTTTAGAACCTAAGACTCACTGCAACCTCTTGATGTACCCTTAGAACCCACTAACCCCTGAAAGTCTTGGATCCTCTGACCTCCTCGGGGACTCCTGCAGCATCCCCAAGGCCCTAATACAGTTCTCAAGGACCAACTACCTCCTCCTGAGACCTTCTTAAGCCCAGTCCAGCAGTCCGACTTTAAGGATAACTAGAATTCCTAAATCCTGAAACTTACTGAAGGACCTCATAGAGTTCTCACAGACCCCTTAACTTCCTAAAACAACCCCCCCAAGGGCAAGGGCAGGTTTCTTTATTTGTCTACCTTGGGAGACCTTTGTGTTGGAACTCCTGAGACTTTCGTGAAGACGATTACAATTCCTTGATCTTGAAACTTACTCAAGGCCCGCGGTCTTTCCCAAATCAGTCCTGGAAACCTCTTAAAGGCCCCCTGAATTTTCTTTAAGCATCCCTAGAAATGACTCTTGGCACCTCCCTTTAAAAGTGCTGACACATCTCATAGCCTAAAGCTCAAAGCACTTTCTCTAGGACACCTATGACTTAATTCATGACCCAGCATCTCCTTTAACACTCCTCAAGCACTCATTCTACCACAAACATCCTCAAGGACTTCTTGAATCGACTCAAAGCCCCTTAGAAGAAACTCAAGAACATCATAACTTCCTGAAGATAGGGTAGAACATTCCCAAAGACCCACTATCCCCCTCAAGGACTCTTAGTACTCCAAACATCCTCAAGAATTCCTACAACTTCCTCTAAGACAAAAAATAACCTAGACTATGGTGCACATACTTGGTGGGGGGATTAGGATTCCTCCCTCAAGATAAATAAATAAATAAATAAAATGTTACATTGCAACACACAATGCAATTTGACATCATTTTGGATCGTTATTATCTCCATATCTATGTCTGAAACGTTGGAAAAGCTAGAGCAGATAATACATAAATAACACTCAAAAAGCTTAATGACAAAACTTGCTAAATAAGTCCACTAGGGAACCGGCACCAAAGACTAATAATGACTGGGAAAACCTGCTCCTAACATCCTCAAGGATACTCCCCAAAGGACCCGTAGGTTCTCCTCAATGATTGATGTAACCTCCTCAAGGACTCTTAAAACATCTTGAAGAACTCCTAGTACCCCAAACATCCTTAAAGGGGTGATAGAATGCAAAACCGATTTTACCCTGTCATAGTTGAATAACGACAGTACGGTGGGTAAATAGGACATACATAGAAGCTCAAAGTCCCACTGACTTACTATGAAAATCTCATATTTTGAAACTGCCGCTGAAAACGGGCGAATCTCAACAAAGCTGAGTTGCTTACGCAAGCGTCTCAAAATCCGGAACCTTAAGAGAACAGTCACGCCCCAACATTTACATAGGCTACACAACTGACCTGAGATCAGGTAGTCTTCTGAATCTAGCTAGGTCACGCAGATCTCTGCTATTCCATTACAAAATTCACTTCTGAAACTTTGGTAGAAATCAACCACATAAAGCTCAAATATGGGCCGCTTTACGAAAAGGATGGCTAATTGCAAATTTTCTCCGACTGTGTGCCGGAGTTTAGTGCCGTGTTGGTGCTGCCTGGGTTGCTACATCGCCCTGACCGCAGTGTCAGCGAGCTTGTTACGCCCGCAATCTTTTACCGCAGCCCGCGGGTTCCAGTTAATCTTATAATGGGTATGTGTGTTGAGTTATTTAAACAAACAATCGGGAAATAAACGCCTCTTGTCCGCGAGTCTCGTTGATAGAGCCGGTGAGATGGAGTCCATCAATGAGAGCTAGCTAGCCTCCTCCTAACTCTGACATTCACAAAAAATACATTCAATTGAAATCCGAAATCGGACAAGTGTTAGCTAAGCTTTGTAAGACCTTGAGGAACCTATAATATTCATGCCGTGACGAAATTCAAACTGTAAATATACTTTAGTTATGCGAAGTGAGGCAAGCTGCGGTATTTCCCCATTGTAATGAATGGGACATATAGCAAGCAGCTGCTCGATCCCTACAAAGACGCCTCACGTTCATAAAAATGCCTTAAAATCAAAGTGGCCTAACAAAAAAACACAAATTTTTTATATATGCCGGAAATAGCTAGCCGCGGAGCCCGTAGTGCAGTATCCACAAAGGGTGACTTTGCCCTGGTGTATGGAGCCCACGCAGGCTGCCGCTTTCCGTCAGACTGTGTGGAGCTCCTTACGTCCGAGCCGTCTTACCAAATTTGCAATTAGCCATCAAATTTTGTAAAACGGCCCATATTTCAGCTTTATATAGTTGATTTCGCCGCTAAAAGTCTCAGAAGTGAATTTGGTAATGAAACATTGCAGTGTCTGGAATATGAGATTCTGTCGCTTCTCTAATGTATGTGTATTGGGGATTCGCTCAACCAATCAGCGGTTCGCGTCTATAATATTTGCGTATGGCAAAGTCGCTCAACCAATCAGCGGCGCAGCTCATCTAAATATTCATGACCATACCATATTTGGAAGAAAAGCTCTTGTTACAAATAGGGCCAAAACACAGGGATGCATAAGGGCCAATAAAATATCAACCAGGCCATTTTCAGCCCAACCAATGTTACATACCCCATTAGGAGACCATAAGGAACAGTGTGAAATACCCTATATAATCATTCTATCACCCCTTTAAAGACTCTTGGAACTAATCAGTCTTAATTTGTTTCTATTTCTGTTCTGGAAACCAGATGCAATAACAAAAATAGTCCAAATAAAGGTCTCAACATCTTTCAGGTGTAATGATTATGCGCAGAATAAAAAAAAATCTGTACTGAGTTTCTATTGGATGACAGCGTCTTCCTCCTCTTACATGATTGGACAGTAGGCAGGAAGAGAGAGCGCGTGTAGCGGCAGCGGGAGGCAGGGCCAGAACGGACTCTCAGAGACAGAGAGCGAGTAGTGGGCGGCGAGCGGCGGTGGCGACTCCTCCTGGACGGGAGGGTCACTGAAGAAAAGCATCAAGCAGAAGAAACTGAGCGGGAAAAAATCAGAGAAGAGAAGAAACAGAAAAACACCACAGAAGTAGTAAAGGCTTAAATTGCCCTTTTTTGAATGGATGTTTGGTGGTGTGGCTTTAGGAACAGCAGCAGTCTTTCTGCTCACTGTAAAAGCTTTTTGTATGAAGGAGTTGACACATCACAATGAAACACTCGCAAACAGACAGACAGACAGACAGACAGACAGGTACCATCTACTTCCTGGCTGGGTGGAGGCGGAGGGGGCGGGGCTGGCAGCTCATTGGGCAGCGGAGGGAAGCCGTCATCATCAGAGGGAGGAGGGGGGGGAGGAGAGGGAGGGGGGAAGCTGCTCTCCTCCACCACTGAGGAGACAGAGGAGACGTCATGTCATTGTGATGTCATCGTGCTGTCACTCAGGTTAACCAATGACAGATTTACACATAGAGAATCCAGTTCAGCCCCAACAGAATGCAGCAAAATGTTTATTTAAACTCAAGCTTCATCTCAACTGCTACATCTTGGTTTTAAAAAGGAATATCTTCTGCTACGTTTCCTCCTCTCATTCCCCCTGCTTTGTTGTTCCCCCTCTCATTCCCCCTGCTCTGGCGTTTCCCCCTCTCATTCCCCCTCTTCTGGCGTTTCCCCCTCTCATTCCCCCTGCTCTGGCTTTTCCCCTCTCATACCCCCTGCTCTGGTTTTTTTCCCCTCCTCATTCCCCTGCTCTGCGCTGGGTTTCCCCTGCCTCATTCCCCCCGCTTTGTTGTTCCCCCCCCTCATTCCCCCTGCTCTGGCGTTTCCCCCTCTCATTCCCCCTGCTTTGTTGTTCCCCCTCTCATTCCCCCTGCTCTGGCGCTTCCTCCTCTCATTCCCCCTGCTTTGTTGTTCCCCCTCTCATTCCCCCTGCTCTGGCGTGCTCCTCCTCTCATTCCCCCTGCTTTGTTGTTCCCCTCTCTCATTCCCCCCTGCTCTGGCGTTTCCTCCCCTCATTCCCCCTGCTTTGTTGTTCCCCCTCTCATTCCCCCCTGCTCTGGCGTTTCCCCCCCTCATTCCCCCTGCTCTGGCGTTTCCCCTCTCATTCCCCCTGCTCTGGCGTTTCCCCCTCTCATACCCCCTGCTCTGGTGTTTCCCCCTCTCATTCCCCCCTTCTCGGTGTTTCCCCCTCTCATTCCCCCTGCTCTGGTGGAGATGTATGCTGCATTCATGCCACCTCGGAATAACAGGCACCGCTCCCGTGGTTACGTTGTTTTTCCGACTGGCAACGTTCACCTGGTCGGGATGCGTGTTCTTCTTCTTCTGTTACATTGGCGTTTGGCGTAACAACTTTTTGCATGACTGCCACCAACGGTCGGCCGTAGCCGAGAGCATCAGGTGGTGAAAACATGGAGGCCACAATAACAAAAGATTTTCTGCTGTTTTCTTATGCGAGCATCCAAACAGCACATCGCCAGGTATGTGTTTGTGTTATCTGCAGGACAACCAACGGGAAAAGACACGGATAATGTGTTGCTTTTTTATACATAGGCCTATTTATGAATAATTTTAAACATGTTATGTTTCTTGGCAGAGGCATTTGTCCACAATAAACAGTTTATTATCATTGAAATATGTTCAGTGAACCAAAGTCGCCTCCATCAAACCTCAGTTGTCAACAACACGTCACCAACTGGGGAACTCTGTTATCTAAATCCAGCCCCAGTTCCCCTCCTCTGGTTCCTACAGGACGTTAATGGTGACATTTTCACTCGGAAAAACGTTTTTCCGATGTCCATGAACGCACGGTAGTCTGAAACAGTTGAAGATGTTTTGGTTTCACACTGACCTGTCTCTAGGCTTAGGGGTGGAGCCGGTGGTGGTGCTACGCTGTGATTGGTCATTGAAGGAGGAGGGGGAGGCGGAGGGGGGGGCAAGGCCGACATCTCTCCGGGTAAATCAGGAGGTGGAGGGGGCGGGGCCGGGGCGTCAGTGACATCATCATGATGGAGAGGAGGAGGGGGCAGGGCGTCGAGCGGCAGCGTGCTGATGATGTCACTCTCAGGTGGAGCCTGGTAGGTGGAGGGGATGGTGGGCGGAGCCACAGGTTTCCCAAAACTAGAGCTGAGACACAGATTCAGGAAACACAGAAAGGTTCGGAAGAAACATTTCCGATCAGAGCTGAAACTTACACAAAGTGCTTCTACTTCCCTAAAAGACAACAGCATGAAAACACACACACACACATTTACGGGACAATAACAGAAGATTTGCCTAACTATATATATAATAGTGAATGTAAAAAAATAGTTATTACCCGCTGACAGGGGGCGCCACGGGACACTGCACTGGCTCTGGGGGTTTGTTGGACCTGAGACACACACACACACACACACACACACAGACCCAGTTAGAGATGTGTGATGTGAAACAGGAAGTTGTTGTTAATAGTGGAGTCTGTCCGTTGATGTGCTGTTTGCTTTTTATGTCTGCTTTGCAAAACCAGTTAAATATCAGATATCTTTTTGTTATCTTAACATTTCTCAAAAACTCTGTAACAGAAAACCTTTGTTTAGAGTTTTTTTATTGAACATCCAAACTATTCAAACCCTT
Source organism: Perca fluviatilis (assembly GCF_010015445.1). Taxonomy (NCBI): domain Eukaryota; kingdom Metazoa; phylum Chordata; class Actinopteri; order Perciformes; family Percidae; genus Perca; species Perca fluviatilis. Next base: position 38,049,146 of record NC_053126.1, read on the forward strand.
CAACACTCCTGATATATAAATTCTATCCTGCTGAATTCTTTCTTCTGTTATTATCCTTTTTATTTGGTCTTTTTTGTCAGAATGTATGAACCCTTTAACCCTTTGTGTACATACGTGTTTTCTCATAAAGAAAAACAGAAGTGAACCTGATGGAGGCGCCGTGTTTACGGATGGTTCCTGTTCGCTCCGACTGTTTCCCAGAGACCTGGAAGGGGGGGGCAGAGACAGAGTGTGTGTTAATGTGTGTGTGTGTGTGTGTGTGTGTGTGTGTGTGTGTGTGTGTGTGTGTGTGTGTGTGTGTGTGTGTGTGTGTGTGTGAGAGAGAGAGAGCATCAATAGAGCCTCTCAGGCCTCAGCAGCTCTAATGAGTCTCTCTAAACATTTTCCCACGCTCAACAAAGACTTTCTGTCTCTGTGTGTATGTCTGTGTGTGTGTGTGTGTGTGTGTGTGTCTGTGTAATGTTTTTACAAACTACTTCTGCACTATGTTTCTGTTAAACACACAGCAGTACTGTCACTTAAAAGTGCTGATTTGTTTTAATGGAGTTTGGTACACAATGTCATTTTTGAAAGATCCTCTTTAAAAAGAGACACTACACACAAAAACATCATCTTTCAGTCTCATTATCTTCCACAACGTTACATTCATTGTTTTAACCAAAGGTTAGCATCAGATAAGGCATCATTTGCATATTTTATCAAAACATTTCAGAAAAATTTGAATACAAAGATATATGTTTCAATGTAAGTAATTAACTGGGAAAGGTCTCCACTTCAGTAGCACTTACATACACCAAACTTTCCAGATACATTCCTATCTATATTCTGAAGGTTTTTACAGAGGGGTTTGTTCCCATATCATTCATAGCCTGATTTATGTAACATTTTATACCTAAAAACATGGTGAAAAGGGATTTTTTTAATGGCTGTTGACACCATATTCTGATTTATGCAGTGATAAAAGAAGATATCCAAAATCCCCTATGTAAAACCCTTTGACGCTAATATGTCAACTAAATAAAAGAAGAATTTGGAACCTGGCTTTTTCCAATGTTAGGGCTCTTGTGAATGTTGACGCATTGTTTTCAGGGTGTAGTGAAGCTGAATCCCCTCCTGGCACTTTTGGAGATTCAAAATTGCTTTATGGATAAACGATGAATCTTTGTTAGGCTGAATGTTATGCATTTCTGGAGGAAAAAAAGCAATGCAGGTATTTGACGTAACTTGAATCCTGCAACTGTACGATACATATTAATGGGGTAGCTCTTTAAGACACCCAATGAGATGACATCACCTAAGCCCATCACCATGTGTGATCAACGAACTATGTACAAATATATAATATATACATGCCATACAAAACAGGCCCCGCAAGTCGCTAGGGCCATGCCCAAATGGCAGAAGGACTGTCCAGGTTTGTCCGCAAGTCGCAAGATCCAACGAGGACCCAGTTAAAACTGAGCCTCACCTCCGCACCACACAAAGCACACACTGGCTACCACCTTCAGGCAAACTGCTATGCCTCACAATTAATAAAAAAAGGCAGCCTCATCATCTTCACTATCCTTGTCTGTTCTGTCATCATCTTCTCCAGACCCTTCATCCCTCTCTTTGTGTTCTTGGTGTTGTGTAAGTATGTTGCAGCATATACCATCATTGCCTTTGCAGGAACAATAACTGGTACAGGCCAGACCTGCAGCTGCACAGCTGCACTTTGCTGATGTGCGCGGTTTCAACCCAGCTTTGCAACCACAGCTGACAACATCTAACAAAGAAGGAGGAGCAACTGGACTTGAATCCTGGGTGGGCATAATCAGTTCCTGTCCTTCCTTTAGGCCCATCTTCTTGTCCCACCCAAACAAGGTGATATCCACTGCCGGTGGATCAGGCTGGTCTGCTGCTTTCCATAGCAGCACCTGTAGGTGGGCAGGTCTTCCATGAAGGAGCATATTGTGCTCTGTAGGAGTTAATGTCTTTAGTGCTAGGTGCCTTTTGCGCTTTCGGTAAATTTCATACCGGGCTGCATCCAAGGTTACAGAGTTCCTCTGATTGTACAGAGCTAGAAAGAAAGCCCTTGTTGCTTTTGTGATCTGTAAATCTGTGGCTTCTGCGTCTCCAATACAGTGGAGAGGCTTACCAGGTACAACTCTCATGGCATTGAGTGCAGACACCTTCCCCTTCCCGACAGGATATGAGGTGGTATCATATCCCAAAAGAGCATGCATGGCCAGAATGGAACCACATTGGTCACCCAGATTCTCTGCAGTGAGAACAGTGCCATTCCATTTTTCCATCTGTAGGTTAGCTGTGATATCAGCCTTCCAACACCAATAAACCATAAGCACAAAGACATCTGTGTCATGACTGACAATGTGAACAGTTGAAGCCCCATGTCTGACGGCATCTAACACGTAAGATATAAGTGATATATCGGCCTCATCATGAGTGTCAATGCTGTCTGCTTTACTGACCATCATGATCTTACTTCCTACATTGTGGCACTCTCTCCTGCTCTTCTATGTCTCTCATGATCCTTGGCAGACACCTGCAATTATCTGTCAAAGATGACAGATGTTTGGGTGTCGTAACAATTAAGCCGACATCCCATGCTGGCTGCAAGATCTGCCACTGTCCCAGACGATGGCCAAACCACGTGATAAATGAGCTGGGATGACACAATGACAGCCTCTGGTGGCTGGGGATGCAGACTGGAATTCCAAGCTGCTGGACAAGCACTGACTTATTGCCCTTTCGGACGCATCCATTGTCATCAATGATAGACAAGGGGACTGGGCCAAGCTCATATTTGAAGAGAGAAGAGAGCTCCATTTTTCTCTGGCCTCCCACCACCAACAGTCGAGCAAATAACGACTCAAGGTCACAAACAACCTTCCCACTGACCTACATTCCCTTTTTCTGGAATTTCATAGTCACTACCTTAAATGTAAACAAATTGAGGTTATCAACATTCACATCAAAGAGCAAGAGCTCTTGTGATTCTGAAATGTGAGATTATTGTGTTTACCATGAAAATAACCTAACATTTTGTCCGAAATTAATAAAAAATGTGTCTAAATGTATCCAAATTTGTTATAGAATTACCATTTTGAAGTCTGAAAGTGCCAGAATTGAATTCAGCATCTTCTAAAACCTCTTAAACCACTCCAATATTGTAGAAACTGATCACACAGTGCAACATCTATTGTCATTCTGGATGATTCTGCTAATTATGATAATTGCTCAACATATGCAAATTAGCATCCAGGAGTTTCTGTATGTTGGGGACCCATACTGCAATAAAACTTTGGTGTACTCAACATTTCCGGATCACAATGGGGCTCTATGGGCTGGCTACTAGACTATGTTCAGATTTCTGCTCTGGAAAATGTATGCAAATTAGCACATACTATATGTAATAAGATAATGCTTAATTTCCATATTTAAACGTAAAATTCCAGAAAACTTGTAATACAAAAGATATTTGTCTTAATGTAAGTAATCAACTGGGGAAGTTTCATGGTAATATCTATTAGTAAATGTTTTTTCCCCCATTCACCTGCAGTGTCTCCCCTTAAACACAACATTTCAGAAATAAATGTACATTTAAACAGACAGAAAGTCATATTAACTCCAGAGACCGACAGTGTGCATCTGTCTGAGACTCTCAGGAGGACATGAACTCTGTCTGTGTATAACATCTAGCCACAGCGACGCAGCGAAGGAAGATGAAGTTGAAATGAGGAACTTTTACCGCACGGTCACGTCTGTTTCTGCGGCCGCTGCAGACGCCGACGCTTCCTGTGACAGCAGACTTCTCTGAGAACTAAACTTCACTTCCTGTTGCTTCACACACACACAGACTTCACTCACAGATAAACTTCACTTCTGCTTTTGTTTTCTTGACTTCTTGTTTTCGGCGTCTCTAAATGCTGCTCTGTGTCTTTTCTTTTAGATCCTGCTGATTCACACCAACACACATCTCACCCTCCCAATCAGACCCTTTTAGAGAGAAAACGGACCTGAATCAACCCAAGATGTCCAAAATAACTAACTCCTAATGACCATCTATGGTCGGTTGAAACCGGTGTGTTCAGAACAGACAGACAGACAGACAGATAGATAGATAGATAGATAGATAGATAGATAGATAGATAGATAGACAGATAGACAGACAGACAGACAGACAGATAGATAGATAGATAGATAGATAGATAGACAGATAGACAGACATACAGATAGATAGATAGATAGATAGATAGATAGATAGATAGATAGATAGATAGATAGATAGATAGATAGACAGATAGATAGATAGATAGATAGATAGATAGATAGATAGACAGATAGACAGATAGACAGACAGACAGACAGATAGATAGATAGATAGATAGATAGATAGATAGATAGACAGATAGACAGACAGATAGATAGACAGATAGATAGATAGATAGATAGATAGATAGATAGATAGATAGATAGATAGATAGATAGACAGACAGACAGACAGACAGATAGATAGATAGATAGATAGACAGATAGATAGATAGACAGACAGATAGATAGATAGATAGATAGATAGATAGATAGATAGATAGATAGATAGATAGATAGATAGATAGATAGATAGATAGATAGATAGATACTTTATTCATCCTGAGGGAAATTTTAGACATCCATTAGCTTAGACAACCATAACACAACAAACACACATACACACATATATCTCACATAATAAAATCACTCACAGAAATTTTGGTCATTCAATTATCCTTTCATAAACAGGTATTAAAAAACAAAAAATTAATGGTTGTTTGATTTTCGTTTTAAAATACAAAATTTGAAATTGAAATACAAGGCGTTTTTTCCTTTTCATGGTCAAAAGGGTTTGAGAGGAATTTAAAAATATGCTTTGATATTCATTTTCTATTTCATATAGCAACAAATATTATCACTCAAAAATAGAAATGTAAAAAAGCCTGTTTTTTCATATTCATAATGAAAAAATAACAGCGCCAGTGTACCAGTGTTGCTTTCAGCACAGGCTAAAATGACTTTGGATTCCTACTCTGATGTGATAGTTAGCTTAGAAACCTTGGCATATATACATTTGGTACATGTCAACTGTTCTCCCTTTCCTGAAAGGAAAGGGAGTTGTGTGAATAACGCTGCATTTAATCTAAATTCATCGGACTCGTCATGTGTCAAAATCTCCACCATCATGTCCAGATATCATTCCCGATATCAGCGTGCACCGAAATCATGGCCCTACATTCATCTTCCTTGACGGCAGAAACTGGCATATTAAGAAAGTTTTGTATCTAAAGTTTATAACAATTGAATTTCTAGCAGAAAAAGGATACAGTTGTGCTTTCTGTCTTCAGTGAAAGTTAGTTTGTTAGTTAGTACCTATTTTTTGTATACAGTATGATTACCTAGCAACTGAGGCTTAAAGACACTAAGTGGCCAACAGTTGTACTACAATCCACTAGAAGTGCTAGGTGACTGGTTAGAACAGTGAGCTATAATGGCCCAGGAGTCTGGGGTTCGATTCCCCAGTAAATTGCTTGTTGTTTCTTTCATTTTGGGTTGGATAATTTGCATGCCACTGCACAAGTCAGGGCCCGCCCCCCCTCAGGTTGAGAACCACGCAAGTGTATGTATCAACGTCTCTCTGAAGTGTGCAAAATATTGGACACTGCAACGATTTTATTTAGGCCACAGAGCAATATTCCAAAAAGGTGTAATACATGAGTAGTATGGATAACTCTGTGTACATATAGGGTAGCCTACGCCAGGGTACGAATAGCATCCACTTGTAATTTATACACTGGTACAAATAGCATACATTGATATTTGTACCAGATGGGGTACTCATAGAACAGACAGATGTGTGCATACACTGCTAATTTTACCAGGGTAGAAATAGCCTCAACCTTTTATTTTTTTGTTATATGAAATAGAAAATGAATATCAAAGCATATTTTTAAATTCCTCTCATCCCCTTTTGAGCATGACAAGAAAAAAACGTGTTGTATTTCAATTTCAAATGTTATATTTAAAAAACGAAAATCAAACAAATATTATTTTTTTGTTGTTTGATACCTGTTTATGAAATGAAAATCGATTGACCAAAAGATACACTGACCCGTTAAGTTGAGCATTTTAAATATGCATCTGTCCTTAGCATTAATCTTGGGGTTTGTATTAATACCAAAAAGATTTCCAGGTGTGAGTGGAACTGTAATGTTTAATATGGCTCATTACCTTAGAACAGACCAGAACACCTGAATTACTGAGCAAGTCATTCTTATTATTTAATAACCACAAATGAAAACTATTACAGTAGGGAGCTGGTAAAGCTGGACTTTGGAAAAGAAACACAGATGTGTGTGGTACCTTCATGCCGTGTCCCAGGCCGTCCAGCTGCTGGTAGCTGATTGGCCGGCGGCTGTACGGGGGGCGGGCTTGAGTCCCAGCAGGAAGCTGAGGGGGGGGGAGGATCTTGTGGCTGCGCGGGACGCGTCTGACCGCCGTGAAGACGCCAATCTCTCTCCGAGAAACCTTCTCTTTGTGCATCTCCACCGTCTGGCCAGGACACACACAGACAGTAACTGAGTACATGTACATTGTACTTGAGTCCAAATGTTGAGGTACTTGTACTTTTCTTGAGTCTTTTCTTTTCATGCCACTTTCTACTTCTACTCCTCTACATTTCAGAGAGAAATATTGTACTTTTTACTCCACTACATTCATCTGTTCCAGCTTTAGTTACTAGTTCCTTTAGTTACTCCATTACATTCATCTGTTCCAGCTTTAGTTACTAGTTCCTTTAGTTACTCCACTACATTCATCTGTTCCAGCTTTAGTTACTAGTTCCTTTAGTTACTCCACTACATTCATCTGTTCCAGCTTTAGTTACTAGTTCCTTTAGTTACTCCACTACATTCATCTGTTCCAGCTTTAGTTACTAGTTACTTTAGTTACTCCACTACATTCATCTGTTCCAGCTTTAGTTACTAGTTACTTAAAATGGGAAGAGAGTTCTTTACTTTGAACTGACTCACACACCGCTGCCCAGGAAACACTGACAGAGAGAATCCATCCAATCAGAGATGGAGGAATGTACGACACTTTAAATCACAGCTGATTGGTCAGAAGTGACACAAAGAGATGGAAAACAGAGGCTCCATTCATTCATTCATTCATTCATTCAGTCTAACCCTAACAACACACACACACACACACACACACAAATACACACAGAGACACACACACAGAAACACACACACACACACATACAGGTCTGCAGGAAGACCAGCTAACATCATCTTTAAATAAAGTATTAAAGTGCTGATATTATGCTCATTTTCAGGTTCATAATTGTATAAGAGGTTATATCAAAATAGGTTTATATGGCTCAATTTTCAAAAAACACCATATATTTCTTGTACTTCACATTGCTGCAGCTCCTCTTTTCACCCTGTATGTTGAGCTCTCTGTTTTAGCTACAGATTGAGACATCTCACTTCTGTTCCATCTCTGTTGGGAGTCGCACATGTGCAGTACCTAGGGAAGGACTACTAGCCAGTCAGAAGCAGAGTATAAGGGCGTGCGCTGACAGTAGCTAGGTAAGGACTACTAGCCAGTCAGAAGCAGAGTATGAGGGCGTGCCCTGACAGTAGCTAGGTAAGGACTACTAGCCAGTCAGAAGCAGAGTATGAGGGCGTGCGCTGACAGTAGCTAGGTAAGGACTGCTAGCCAGTCAGAAGCAGAGTATGAGGGCGTGCCCTGACAGTAGCTAGGTAAGGACTACTAGCCAGTCAGAAGCAGAGTATGAGGGGCCCTGACAGTAGCTAGGTAAGGACTACTAGCCAGTCAGAAGCAGAGTATGAGGGCGTGCCCTGACAGTACCTAGGTAAGGACTACTAGCCAGTCAGAAGCAGAGTATGAGGGCCCTGATAGTACCTAGGTAAGGACTACTAGCCAGTCAGAAGCAGAGTATGAGGGCCCTGACAGTACCTAGGGTAAGGACTACTAGCCAGTAAGAAGCAGAGTATGAGGGCGTGCCCTGACAGTACCTAGGTAAGGACTACTAGCCAGTCAGGAGCAGAGTATGAGGGCGTGCCCTGACAGTACCTAGGTAAGGACTGCTAGCCAGTCAGAAGCAGAGTATGAGGGCGTGCCCTGACAGTACCTAGGTAAGGACTACTAGCCAGTCAGAAGCAGAGTATGAGGGCCCTGACAGTAGCTAGGTAAGGACTACTAGCCAGTCAGAAGCAGAGTATGAGGGCCCTGACAGTACCTAGGGTAAGGATTACTAGCCAGTCAGAAGCAGAGTATGAGGGCGTGCCCTGACAGTACCTAGGTAAGGACTACTAGCCAGTCAGAAGCAGAGTATGAGGCGTGCCCTGACAGTACCTAGGTAAGGACTGCTAGCCAGTCAGAAGCAGAGTATGAGGGCCCTGACAGTACCTAGGGTAAGGACTACTAGCCAGTCAGAAGCAGAGTATGAGGGCGTGCCCTGACAGTATCTAGGTAAGGACTACTAGCCAGTCAGAAGCAGAGTATGAGGGCCCTGACAGTACCTAGGTAAGGACTACTAGCCAGTCAGAAGCAGAGTATGAGGGCCCTGACAGTACCTAGGTAAGGACTACTAGCCAGTCAGAAGCAGAGTATGAGGGCGTGCCCTGACAGTACCTAGGTAAGGACTACTAGCCAGTCAGAAGCAGAGTATGAGGGCGTGCCCTGACAGTACCTAGGTAAGGACTACTAGCCAGTCAGAAGCAGAGTATGAGGGCCCTGACAGTACCTAGGTAAGGACTACTAGCCAGTCAGAAGCAGAGTATGAGGGCCCTGACAGTACCTAGGTAAGGACTACTAGCCAGTCAGAAGCAGAGTATGAGGGCGTGCCCTGACAGTAGCTAGGTAAGGACTACTAGCCAGTCAGAAGCAGAGTATGAGGGCGCGCCCTGACAGTACCTAGGTAAGGACTACTAGCCAGTCAGAAGCAGAGTATGAGGGTGTGTCCTGACAGTACCTAGGTAAGGACTACTAGCCAGTCAGAAGCAGAGTATGAGGGCGTGCCCTGACAGTACCTAGGTAAGGACTACTAGCCAGTCAGAAGCAGAGTATGAGGGCGTGCCATGCTAGCAGCTAGGCGAGCATTATAACGTGTGTTACAAAGTGACCACGTTTGTCTCTCAAGTAAAGGCTGGACTACAATAAAGCTGTTTGGAGCAGTTTGTGAACAGTGGTTTCTGTTGGGGATGGTAAGTCCCTTTGGGGGGGACTTTGGGCTTTTACACTTTGTAAACCTATAATGTGCACAAAAAAGATATAGAACACAATGAAGGAAAGGAGAAAAGCCAAAAAGTGTAATATGAGCACACAGGGGAACACACAGGGGAAAACAGTGGACTGTCACTTTAATCAGTGATTATAAGCTGAGGTTGGAGGGCGGGGCTTACCTGACCAATGAGGTTGATGGAGGACTCCATGTGACGCAGCTGATTGTTCTGAGCATCGAGCAGACTCAGCACGCTGCTGGCCAGACAGCTGATTTGGTACGCCACGCTGGCCAGAGACCGTGTGGTGAAGTTCTTTGTTTCCTCCAACGCGGCCAGGCTGCCGTCACCTGACTGATACACACAGAGACACACGCAGCTTAGCTTAGCATAGAGACGCAGATAGCTTAGCTTAGCACACAGACACGTTTCCTCCAACGTGGCCACGCTGTCGTCACCGGCATGATACACACAGACACTGTGTAGTTGTTGTAGTATGAGTACCCATAGTTGTTGTAGTATGAGTACCTGTATGTAGTTGTTGAGTTTAAGTACCTGTAGTTGTTGTAGTATGAGTACCTGTATGTAGTTGTTGTAGTATTTATAGAGTGTGGTCTAGACCTACTGTAAAGTGTCTTGAGATAACTCTGTTATGATTTGATACTATAAATAAAATTGAATTGAATTGAATTGAATAGTATGAGTACCTGTATGTAGTTGTTGAGTATGAGTACCTGTATGTAGTTGTTGTAGTATAAGTACCTGTATGTAGTTGTTGTAGCAGTAGTCGGCCACGTTCAGCAGGTTGTCGTAGTTTTCCAGCAGAGCCTTTCTGGCATTCGGGGCTTCCTCCAGAATCTTCATCACTTCCTCTTCCAGCTTCTGCTCCTTCACCTTCATCACTTCCTCTTCCAGCTTCTGCTCCTTCACCTTCATCACTTCCTCTTCCAGTTTCTGCTCCTTCATCGCTGCTTCAGAGACAATACTTCACTTTCTACTCTTTAAGTACTTCCTACAAAGTATTTCTAAAGGGTTCGCACACACACACACAGACACACACATAGACACACACACAGACAGACAGACAGACACCCACACACACACACACACACACAGACACACACATAGACACACACACAGACAGACAGACAGACACCCACACACACACACACACACACACACACAGACAGACAGACAGACAGACAGACAGACATACACACACACACACACACACATAGACACACACACACACACATTTCCATTATCCGTTACTTTCTATGTGTACTTTTTACTGCACTACTATGTATACTATGACTACTTGTACTCTGATTGTATAAGTCCATTTGTCTGATAATACTTGTGTGTTTTTACAGAAAGAGGAACATTAATCCGGAACTGAACAATGACGAGTTTTAATACTTTTACTGGAGTAATCTCAATAGTTGTTCCAGCAGTAGAAGTACTGCAGAGAGCTGCTGACAGAAACATTCAGCATCCATGCTATATCATATGTATGTATATATATATATATATATATATATTAGGGTTTATACATTCTCCTTTTAAATTAAATTTAAAAACTCACCGGAAAGAAGAAAATAATCCGCAGGAGAAGTTCACGTGTGAACAAGTGCAGCCTCTGATGCTGTCTGTCTGTCTGCCTGTCTCTCCGTCTTTCTGTTTCAAACATAAACCTGCACTCAGCAGCCAAAGATCCTCTCTGCTGCTGAAGACAAGTCACTCCTCAGAAATACGGAAACCGTCCCAGGCTGTAATGTAACCCTACAGGACTAATGTTCAGCAGCACTTAGAGTCCACTAAAAGGTCTGTTGTTGTTGCTGCTGACAGACTTAGATTATTATTCTAAGTGTCTGACAACATTATGGGATGGATCCCTACAGAGATAGACCTTTTAGTTAAAGAGTAAGATCCTTTTAATTTAACATGAAATCACCATCACCAAACCCACCAGACTCATGTAAATAATCAGCAATTTTATCATCGTAAAACACATTTCATTCAAAGTGGACAGAAACTAAATAAAACTATCAAAAGCCGTCTTGGTTCATCTTTCCACTGTTCCAACAATCACCACTCTGGTTTGGTTGAAATAAACCCTTAATTCACCCATTTACATGTGGAGATATGCTGGCTCTATACACGCTAAAAGTCCTGATTATTTACATGGAGTCTGGTGGAGATATGCTGGCTCTATACACGCTAAAAGTCCTGATTATTTACATGGAGTCTGGTGGAGATATGCTAGCTCTATACACGCTAAAAGTCCTGATTATTTACATGGAGTCTGGTGGAGATATGCTGGCTCTATACACGCTAAAAGTCCTGATTATTTACATGGAGTCTGGTGGAGATATGCTGGCTCTATACACGCTAAAAGTCCTGATTATTTACATGGAGTCTGGTGGGTTTGGTGATGGGGATTTCGGGGCTGTTTCATGTTAAACTAAAAGGATTTCAGTTCAGAGTGAGACCTCCTCCCTGTTTCCTCCTCTCTGTGTGAGCGTGCTCAGTTCAAACCACATCCTGTTTCACACCAGATAATAAACTTATATTAAAAGCTGCAGTCAGTTAGAGATATTAATAACTTTGATCTGCAACTCCTTCCTTCCTTCCCTTTTTTCATCCTTTATTTATTCTTCCTTTACTTTCCTTCTATCCTGCCTTTCCTCCCCTCTTCTTTCCAGCCTTGCCAGCTTTCTTTCATCCTTCTTTCTTTCTTCCATATGATAATAATCAGTAGTTGCTTGCAGCCCTAAACACAAGACTAACTAAGTGAACTACTGGCTGGCAGCGTACACCAGAGTCCATTCAATAAAGACAGGATTTAAGAGTCAACACATCTACAGTAAAGTAGTATCTGTGTGTCTGCAGCGCCCTCTGCTGCTCTCACTGAGACGCCACAAACACTCATCTATCAGTCCAAGAAAGAAGGGAGGACGTAGGGAAGAAAAGCACAGGTTCCAGTTTAAAACTCTGACACAGGTTTACAGTCAAAGCTAGGAAAATACCACAGAAATCAAATGCAAAAGGGTTTAATGTACAGATATGTAAATATAATATATACTGCATCCAAATGTTCAGGAAACTTACAGAAACACACTGAACATATCAGGAGATTCTCAGGTTTACATCCCAGCACAACAGTTTTCACTGATGTTATTGTTAATGGAATTCATAGACATCACTTGTTGCCCGGGGCGACCAGGTTGGACATCACTTGTTGCCCAGGGCGACAGGTCAGACATCACTTGTTGCCTGGGGCGACCGGGTTCCAGGGCTGTTTCCGTGGAGCTCCTTCTTTATCTTTCTTCTCCAGAGGCTTCAGGTGGCACGACAACACCAGGTCTCTACACACACCCACACACACACACACACACACACACACACAGACAGACACACACACACACACACACACACACACACAGACACACACATAGAGAAAAAGATTTATTGCCAGGTAAGTAGCACATACTAAACTGGCTGTAGGACTCTCTGTGGTACCTGAACTGGCTGTAGGACTCTCTGTGGTACCTGAACTGGCTGTAGGACTCTCTGTGGTACCTGAACTGGCAGTAGGCTAGGACTCTCTGTGGTACCTGAACTGGCTGTAGGACTCTCTGTAGTACCTGAACTGGCTGTAGGACTCTCTGTGGTACCTGAACTGGCTGTAGGACTCTCTGTAGTACCTGAACTGGTTGTAGGACTCTCTGTGGTACCTGAACTGGCTGTAGGACTCTCTGTAGTACCTGAACTGGCTGTAGGACTCTCTGTGGTACCTGAACTGGTTGTAGGACTCTCTGTGGTACCTGAACTGGCTGTAGGACTCTCTGTAGTACCTGAACTGGCTGTAGGACTCTCTGTAGTACCTGAACTGGCTGTAGGACTCTCTGTGGTACCTGAATTGGTTGTAGGACTCTCTGTAGTACCTGAACTGGCTGTAAGACTCTCTGTGGTACCTGAACTGGCTGTAGGACTCTCTGTGGTACCTGAACTGGCTGTAAGACTCTCTGTGGTACCTGAACTGGCTGTAAGACTCTCTGTGGTACCTGAACTGGCTGTAGGACTCTCTGTGGTACCTGAACTGGCTGTAGGACTCTCTGTGGTACCTGAACTGGCTGTAGGACTCTGTGTAGTACCTGAACTGGCTGTAGTACTCTCTGTGGTACCTGAACTGGTTGTAGGAATCTCTGTAGTACCTGAACTGGCTGTAAGACTCTCTGTGGTACCTGAACTGGCTGTAGGACTCTCTGTGGTACCTGAACTGGCTGTAGGACTCTCTGTGGTACCTGAACTGGCAGTAGGCTAGGACTCTCTGTGGTACCTGAACTGGCTGTAGGACTCTCTGTAGTACCTGAACTGGCTGTAGGACTCTCTGTGGTACCTGAACTGGCTGTAGGACTCTCTGTAGTACCTGAACTGGTTGTAGGACTCTCTGTGGTACCTGAACTGGCAGTAGGACTCTCTGTGGTACCTGAACTGGCTGTAGGACTCTCTGTGGTACCTGAACTGGCTGTAGGACTCTGTGAAGTACCTGAACTGGCTGTAGTACTCTCTGTGGTACCTGAACTGGTTGTAGGACTCTCTGTAGTACCTGAACTGGCTGTAAGACTCTCTGTGGTACCTGAACTGGCTGTAGGACTCTCTGTGGTACCTGAACTGGCTGTAGGACTCTCTGTGGTACCTGAACTGGTTGCAGGACTCTCTGTGGTACCCGAACTGGCTGTAGGACTCTCTGTGGTACCTGAACTGGTTGTAGGACTCTCAGTGGTACCTGAACTGGTTGTAGGACTCTCTGTGGTACCTGAACTGGTTGTAGGACTCTCTGTGGTACCTGAACTGGCTGTAAGACTCTCTGTGGTACCTGAACTGGCTGTAGGACTCTCTGTGGTACCTGAACTGGCTGTAGGACTCTCTGTGGTACCTGAACTGGCTGTAGGACTCTCTGTGGTACCTGAACTGGCTGTAGGACTCTCTGTGGTACCTGAACTGGCTGTAGGACTCTCTGTGGTACCTGAACTGGCTGTAAGACTCTCTGTGGTACCTGAACTGGTTGTAGGACTCTCTGTGGTACCTGAACTGGCTGTAAAACTCTCTGTGGTACCTGAACTGGCTGTAGGACTCTCTGTAGTACCTGAACTGGCTGTAGGACTCTCTGTGGTACCTGAACTGGTTGTAGTACTCTCTGTGGTACCTGAACTGGTTGTAGGACTCTCTGTAGTACCTGAACTGGCTGTAAGACTCTCTGTGGTACCTGAACTGGCTGTAGGACTCTCTGTGGTACCTGAACTGGCTGTAGGACTCTCTGTGGTACCTGAACTGGTTGTAGGACTCTCTGTGGTACCTGAACTGGCTGTAGGACTCTCTGTGGTACCTGAACTGGTTGTAGGACTCTCAGTGGTACCTGAACTGGTTGTAGACTCTCTGTGGTACCTGAACTGGTTGTGGACTCTCTGTGGTACCTGAACTGGCTGTAAGACTCTCTGTGGTACCTGAACTGGCTGTAGGACTCTCTGTGGTACCTGAACTGGCTGTAGGACTCTCTGTGGTACCTGAACTGGGTCTGTGGTCTGAACTGCTGTGACCGTAACTGGGTAGGACTCTCTGTGGTACCTGAACTGGGTGGGACTCTCTGTGGTACCTGAACTGGCTGTAGGACTCTCTGTGGTAATGGTTGTACCTGTGGTACCTGAACTGGCGTAACCTCTGTGGTACCTGAACTGGCTGTAGGACTCTCTGTGGTATGAACTGGTTGTAGTTCTGGATAACTGGTGTAGACCTCTGTGGTACCTGAACTGGTTGTACTCCTGGTACGCCTGTAAGTTACTGAACTGGTTGTGGACCCTGTGGTACCTGAACTGTTGTAGGCCTCTGTTACTAACTGTGTACCTGACTGGTTGTGACTCTCTGTGGTACCTGAACTGGTTGTAAAACTCTTGTGAGAACTGGCTGTAGGACTCTCTGTAGTACCTGAACTGGTTGTAAAACTCTCTGTGGTACCTGAACTGGCTGTAAGACTCTCTGTGGTACCTGAACTGGCTGTAGGACTCTCTGTGGTACCTGAACTGGTTGTAGGACTCTCTGTGGTACCTGAACTGGCTGTAGGACTCTCTGTGGTACCTGAACTGGTTGTAGGACTCTCTGTGGTACCTGAACTGGTTGTAGGACTCTCTGTGGTACCTGAACTGGCTGTAGGACTCTCTGTGGTACCTGAACTGGTTGTAGGACTCTCTGTGGTACCTGAACTGGCTGTAGGACTCTCTGTGGTACCTGAACTGGTTGTAGAACTCTCTGTGGTACCTGAACTGGCTGTAGGACTCTCTGTGGTACCTGAACTGGTTGTAGGACTCTCTGTGGTACCTGAACTGGCTGTAAGACTCTCTGTGGTACCTGAACTGGTTGTAGGACTCTCTGTGGTACCTGAACTGGCTGTAAAACTCTCTGTGGTACCTGAACTGGCTGTAGGACTCTCTGTAGTACCTGAACTGGCTAATGGACTCTCTGTAGTACCTGAACTGGTTGTAGGACTCTCTGTGGTACCTGAACTGGCTGTAAGACTCTCTGTGGTACCTGAACTGGTTGTAGGACTCTCTGTGGTACCTGAACTGGTTGTAAAACCCTGTGGTACTGAACTGGCTGTAGGATCTCTGTAGTACCTGAACTGGTTGTAAAACTCTCTGTGGTACCTGAACTGGCTGTAAGACTCTCTGTGGTACTGAACTGGCTGTGGACTCTCTGTGGTACCTGAACTGGTTGTAGGATTCTGTGGTGAACTGGCTGTAGGACTCTCTGTGGTACCTGAACTGGTTGTAGGACTCTCTGTGGTACCTGAACTGGCTGTAGGACTCTCTGTGGTACCTGAACTGGTTGTAGGACTCTGTGTACAACTGGCTGTAGGACTTGTGGTACCTGAACTGGTTGTAGTCGTGACTGGCTGTGGACTCTGTGCTGACTGCTGTAGGATCTCTGTGGACCTGAACTGGCTGTAGACTCTCTGTGGTACCTGACTGTTGTAACTCTCTGTGTACTGAACTGGCTGTAAAACTCTCTGTGGTATGAACCTGTATGTTAGAACTGGTAAAGACTCTCTGTGGACCTGAACTGGCTGTAGGACTCTCTGTGGTACCTGAACTGGCTGTAGGACTCTCTGTGGTACCAACTTATTGTGGAACTGCTGTAACTGTGTAACTGGTTGTAGACCCTGTGGTACCCGAACTGGCTGTAAACTCTCTGTGGTACCTGAACTGGCTGGGACTCTCTGTGGTACCTGAACTGGTTGTAGACTCTCTGTGGTACCTGAACTGGCTGTAGGACTCTCTGTGGTACCTGAACTGGCTGTAGGACTCTCTGTGGTACCTGAACTGGTTGTGGACTCTCTGTGGTACCTGAACTGGCTGTAAGACTCTCTGTGGTACCTGAACTGGTTGTAGACTCTCTGTGGTACCTGAACTGGCTGTAAGACTCTCTGTGGTACCTGAACTGGTGTGGGACTCTCTGTGGTACCTGAACTGGGGTGGACTCTCTGTGGTACCTGAACTGGCTGTAAGACTCTCTGTGGTACCTGAACTGGTTGTAGGACTCTCTGTGGTACCTGAACTGGTTGTAAGACTCTCTGTGGTACCTGAACTGGCTGTAGGACTCTCTGGTACCTGAACTGGTTGTAAAACTCTGTGGTACCGAACTGGTGTAAGACTCTCTGTGGTACCTGAACGGCTGTAGACCTCTCGTGGTACCTGAACTGGTTGTAGGACCTCTGTGGTACCTGAACTGGTTGTAGGACTCTCTGTGGTAACCTGAACTGGCTGTAGACTCTCTGTGTACTGACTTGTGGTACCCTGTTGTGTCTTGTTCCCTGTGGTACGCTGTTGTACTCTGTGGTACCTGAACTGGCTGTAGGCTTGTTACTGCTGTTGTAACTCTGTGGTACTGACTGGCTGTAACTCTCTGTGGTACCTGAACTGGTTGTAGATCTCTGTGGTACCTGAACTGGCTGTAAACTCTCTGTGGTACCTGAACTTGTAGGACTCTGTTGGTACCTGAACTGGCTAATGGACTCTCTGTAGTACCTGAACTGGTTGTGGGACTCTCTGTGGTACCTGAACTGGCTGTAAGATCTCTGTGGTACCTTGAACTGGTTGTAGGACTCTCTGTGGTACCTGAACTGGTTGTAAGACTCTCTGTGGTACCTGAACTGGCTGTAGCTCTGGGTACCGTTGAGTGGTCCTTGTGGACCTTGTGCTGCCGCTGTACCTCTGTGGACCTGAGCAGGCGACTGCGACTCTCTGGGCTGAACATCAGACTCTCTGTGGTACCTGAACTGGTTGTAGGATGTCCCTCTCTGGCTGACGGCTCTCAGTTTGGCGGCGTTCTCTCTCTCGTGTCGCTGCTCTGACTCCACCGCCGCCCGCAGCTCGCTCTCCAGCGCCGAGAAGTCGATGACATCGCGCTCTGACCTCGCCATGACCTGATGATGTCACACGGGTCAGATAATTAGGACAGTTATTCACCGTTAGCAGCTAACCACACAGACGTTAAATAATAATCTGGTTTCATATTTCATGCTATTCAGAGACCACTTTTCAAACCTCCTGGTGACTAAATCCTGGAAAAAACAAGCACCTTCCCACATGATCCAGGTGGAACAATAACAAGTAGTAATAAAGGGAAGAAAAGAAGCTAACCATTCAGCTTACTGCCCTTTAAAAACTACATTTACCTACTAACAGTTACTTTTAAAAAAACTACAGTTACTCAGCGTTAGCTTCAGGCTAACCTCACACAGCTAAAATAATTATAACCTTTCTTTATGGAGCCTTTTCAAAAGTTACAAAGTGCAAAATAACACACAGCAGTCATCCAAACAAACAACAGTGTCCTGAGGCTGAACAGTGTCGCTAAGAAATGTTTTAAAGGTCCCATGGCATGAAAATTTCACTTTATGAGTTTTTTTAACATTAATATGAGTTCCCCCGGCCTCTCTATGGTCCCCCAGTGGCTAGAAATGGTGATAGGTGTAAACCGAGCCCTGGGTATCCTGCTCTGCCTTTGAGAAAATGAAAGCTCAGATGAGCCGTTTTGGAATCTGCTTGTTATGACGTCATAACAAGCAAGGTTACCTCCCCTTTCTCTGCTTTGCCCGCCCAGAGAATTTGGCCCACCCATGAGAGAGAGAGATCATGGCTTTCAAACGAGCAAAGTGGCAGTTGGTCAAGGCCACACCCCTACTCTCCATCCCCCCCCTCTCTCCTCCTCAATAGCTACAGACACAGAAATGGCACATCCTAAGGAAAGCTCATTGTGGGACTGGCTCTAGTGGCTGTAATTCTGCACCAAAGCTGAATTTCGGGAAAGAGACTTCAGATACAGTA
>NC_053126.1:38072815-38185315 GCF_010015445.1 Perca fluviatilis
CAAACACAATGTCTTGAGTAAAAGTCAAATTGGATTTGTACCAAAACACAGAACTTCAGATCATATTTACACCCTACACACCCTGATAGACAAACATGTTCACCAAAACAACAACAAAATCTATGCATGTTTCATAGATTTCAAAAAGGCATTCGACTCAATTTGGCACAGTGGACTATTCTACAAAGTTATTGAATCTGGTGTAGGGGGTAAAACATATGACATCATTAAATCTATGTACACTAACAATAAGTGCAGTATTAAAATTGGCAACAAAAGAACAACATCCTTCTATCAGAAGCGTGGAGTGAGACAGGGCTGCTGTCTGAGTCCCACTCTATTCAACATCTATATAAACCAGCTGGCCACCATCCTAGAGACATCAGCAGCACCTGGTCTCACTCTACACCACTCTGAGATCAAGTTCCTGCTCTATGCAGATGACCTGGTCCTGTTGTCCCCTACAGAACAGGGCTTACAGCAGAACCTGGACCTGCTGGAGCAGTACTGCCAGACCTGGGCCCTGGCAGTAAACACTCAAAAGACAAAGATAATGACCTTTCAGAAAAGATCCAGATCTCAAGGAAACACATGCAGCTTCACATTAGGAACACATAAATTAGACCGCTGTACACATTACAATTATTTAGGACTGAAAATAAGTTCCACTGGAAGTTTTAACCAGCGATAATGGAGCTGAGAGAGAAAGCACGCAGGGCATTTTATGCAATAAAAAGTCAAATCTACATTAAAATCCCAATTAGAATCTGGCTCAAACTTTTTGAATCTGTAATAGAACCAATTCTCCTCTACGGTAGTGAGGTGTGGGGTCCTATTTCCTACCAGAATCAGGCCCATTGGGACAAAAACCCAGTTGAAACCCTGCATCTAGAGTTCTGTAAAAGCATCCTACAGGTGCACAGAAAAACCACCAACAACGCCTGCAGAGCTGAATTAGGCCAACTCCCTTTATTCATCAAAATTCAAAACGTGCAATCAAATATTGGCTACATCTAAAAACAGTGACCCCCACTCCTACCAGCAGCAGAACCCCGGCAACACCAAGAGCTGAGCAAAGAGAAGAGTCCCCTCACTCAGCTGGTCCTGATGCTCAGGTCACCTCCTGACCCGGTCCTGCCTCAGGACCAGTCTGGGAACCAACCAATCAGAGTTAACCAGATTATAACACAACAGAAACTAAACTACATCACCAACTGGAACACACAAACAAAAGCACAAAGCAAAGCAGTGCTACCTGTCCCTAAAGAGAGAGTACAGTGTGGCAGACTACCTGACCACAGTGACCGATACCAAACTGAGATCTACACTGACCAAGTACAGACTCAGTGAACACAGCCTGGCCATCGAGACAGGCCGCTACAAACAATCATGGCTGCCCAAAGAGGAGGCTTTCTGCCAGCTGTGTAAGAGAGACGGTCGAGACCGAACTGCATTTCCTGACAGAATGCACAGAGCTGCAGCCAATCAGAACTCAATATTTCCCCAAATTCAAACACAAACACCCGACATTTGACCAAATAACCAACATCAATAAAATGCCGATCTTGCTGGGAGAACAGCCAGAGAGCTGCAGTCTAGCAGCAGAATATGTCTTTACCTGCCACACTCTGAGGAACAGTGAGTGACCACCCCCATACACACAGATACACACAGATATACACACACACAAAGACACACACACACAAAGACACACACACACACACAAAGACACACACACACACACAAAGACACACACACAGACACACACACAGACACACACACACAAAGACACACACAGACACACACACACAGACACAAACACATGTACTATTCTTGTGTTCATGTTGTTGCTGATATCATCAGTGTTGTTCATATTGTTCCATTGTGTTGACATGATGAATGTTAACTTAATGTTTACTGTCTGCACCCCCACCGCATTCCAGTTTATGTCTTTACTTGTATGTGTTATTGTTTTTAAACACCCACAGTCACATCACACACACAAAAATAGACATACACTGACATACTCAGAGATAGAGAGAGAACCACACACACACGACACACACACATCACAGTCACACACAACAAAGAGAGAGAGACACAAACACACACAAGACACACACACAACACACAGAGAGAGAGAGACACACACACACAGACACACACACTCACACACAAGAGAGACACACAACACAGTCACACACAGAGACAGAGACCTTTTTTACACAGACACCACACACAGTCACACACACACAGAGAAGAGACACACAGTCACAGAGAGAGAGAGAGGAGAGAGAGACACACACACACAGTCACAGTCACACACACAGTCACAGTCACACACACACAGAGAGAGAGAGACACACACACACACACACACACACACACACACACACACACACACACACACAGAGAGAGAGACACACACACACACACACACACACACACAGAGAGAGAGAGACACACAGTCACAGAGAGAGAGAGAGAGAGAGAGAGAGAGAGACACACACACACAGTCACAGTCACACACACAGTCACAGTCACACACACAGAGAGAGAGAGAGAGACACACACACACACACACACACACACACACAGAGACCACACACACACACAAAACACCGGACACAACACACTCACAACACAGGGGACCCACAGACACCACGACACACACACCACACGAGATACACACACACACAACACACACAGAACACACACACACACATACACAAGAGACGCAGACACACAAAAAAGAGACACACACACAGTCACAGTACACACACACAGTCACAGTCACACAAGAAAGAGAGAGACACACACACAAACACACACACACACACACACACAGAGATAGAGACATACACACATACCTCACACACAGGTGAGAACAAACACAACACACACACACACACACACACACACACCACAACCCACACACACACACACACACACAGACATACGACACACATACAGACACACACACACACAGACAGACAGACACACACACACACACACACACACACACACACAGACACACAAATAAAACCTACTTCTACCTGAGCCCAGCTAGCGTTAGCCTAACTCAGTATCTATGTTAGCTTAAAGGAGTTAATAACACTATTTATATCGGCTGGCTGTCCTGAAAACACGCAGTTACAAAGTGTTTCTCACACGCATGCGCGGACATGACTGACTGAAGCCAGCTGTTAACATGTAGAACAGGTGAAGTTACCTGAGGAATCCGTGTGTGTGTGTGTGTTCAGATGTTTTCAGGCTCCTGCAGTCCCATACACAGAGAAACAACTAACCGTCTCCATGGCGACGCGCTGCCGGACGGACGGCGCCTGCGCAGTACAGTGCACCCCCTTCCCCCCTCCCCTCCCGGGGGAACAAACATCAACATCTTAAATTCTTATCCCACATCTAACTGGGACATTTATTCACACCGTGGCAGCAGCGGGACGAAGTGAAGAGAGTAAATAGTCCAGTGTATTTACATACAGACAGTCGGTCGGATATTAATAAACCTCATCAGTGGCGGTTTTTGGGGCGGCACTTTTTCATGTCACATGGGGGGCAGCAGCAGAACCTAAAAAAAAAAAAATCCTCTGCGCCGAAAAAATGCTTATTTCTGTTTTCTATCATTTCACTGTGTGGGGAGTTGGCAGATCAGCGCCCCCAGCAGCTGCAGGCGCCCTGCTTGCTGAGAGAGGTCAACACCCCCTACTTTCACAATGAAATGGACTGGTCCCTAACAGTGCGCCGCTACGTACACAGAGACGAAGAAAGACGAGTCTAACCTTTCTTTTATGTCAATGGTCTAAACGCCAAAATGAAACAAAGTTACCCAAGCGGCTCAAATAAAAGAAAAGCGAAAAGACATGTTTTCGGCAGTAGCAGGACCTTCATCAGCTCCCGTGGCCGATGATAGTGGTGTCGGGACTCGGCAGCAGTGGCATATGCACAGTGAGGAGGAGACCTTAGGAGGAGAGGGACAGAGATGAGGGAGTGAGGCTACAATAGGGTGACCAAACGTCCTCTTTTGCCCGGACATGTCCACTTTTTACCTACTGTCCGGGGCGTCCGGGGGGGTTTTATAAATTCATGAAAATGTCCGGTTTTCACTGTTTTTCATGGGCCTATTACGCGTGTACTTAAATTGACTGGCGCTTTGCACAGTGTACTACGGTACTTTGTTGTGTGACGTAATTCCCGAGCGGCTGCTTTGTGGGCGGCTCTGCGACGCGCACATACACAGGGACCAGAGCAGACAGACAGGGACCAGAGCAGACAGACAGGGACCAGAGCAGACAGGGACCAGAGCAGACAGACAGGGACCAGAGCAGACAGCGGAGCAGCATTACACACAAAATGCTGCAGCGTTTCCTGCTAAAGTTTCCCCACCGTGGTCAGAAAACACAGGGGAGACACTTTGTTTCTCTCGCTATGACTCTAGAGTCGTACTCGCTCGCCGTCACTCTCCCTTAATTCTCCCTCGCTCTATCACCCACTCCCCACACACACAGACTGCCGGCTCGACACACACACCAGCGCACAAGTATTAACATCAGGCTACGGCGAAAGCTCTGCGTGGAGCCTGCGTACAACCATAAAACAAGACTTAGTGCAGCTTCACAGTTGAACTGCAAAAAAAAAATGTCCCACGTACCGTCCCGGTCGGGACCGGACTAGTGGGAGGCGGAGTGCACCGTGTGCAAAGCTGGCATATATGTTTTAGTGTCTTTATTATTTATCTTATTACATTGAAAAGGTATTAAGACATATTTTTTTGTAGCTGGATTTTCTAACACAGAAGAGGTCATATTTAGAACATTATTTCATATTTATTTATTTTAAAAGAGAGATATTATTTTGTTACAGGTTGTTACAGATTTTATTTTATTACAGAAGTTATTTTTGCACCATCGAGGCATAATAAAGCATATTCATTAACCATTAATTAAGCCTGTCTGAATTTTTGTCTCGAGGCCGGGCCAAGTGTCCTCTTTTTTGGAAATCAAAATATGGTCACCCTAGGATACAACCTGCGGTAAACTGAGCACAACTCCCCTTAAACACTTAAAACTGAGTGGTGGACAAACTGTTGATGATATAACTACAACAATAAAAAAGTGGGAATGCTTTACTGTATGATTGCATTAGTAGCATATAAACTTTGCACATCATGAAAACTTTCTTAACGAGAATAGATGCTTGGTTAAGATGTGGCCAAAAATAGATGCTTTTCTATCTGCATATCTTCTATCTGCATATATATATATATATATATATATATATATATATATATATATATATATATATATATATATATATATATATATATATATAGGCTATATATATATATATGCAGATAGAAAAGCATGAATTCTCGTTAAGAATGTTTGCATGATGTGCAACGTTTATACGCTACTAATGCAATCTTCATCTGTGGACATGTTGCTACGGTGCCACTTGCATGTTACATTAAAAACACTATGAATACAATACATTATGAAGTGTAACGTTTTCAATTTGGAACTACATTTTCTATTGATCCATTAATTATTAGGGACGTTGAATGTACACGAAAGAAATCGACCAAAACATAAAAAAGGGCTTTTTTAAACGTTGAAAAAAGGAGTGGAAATACGTAAAAAAAAATCAAAAATTCTGAAACAAAAACATCAGAAAAATCTACAATACTACGTCCTTCCTTTTACTGCATAAAGCTGGACCAGGTTCCGTTGGGAACCGGTACCAAATTCTATGTACCGGTTCCTAAAAATCGGTTCAAAAACTGAGCAGGAAAATTTGAATGTTTGTTACTTAAAAAGTTCAAAGTAAGGTTATTACACTGTTTTGTTGTTGACGATGCAGACCTTCAAGTGAATCATTTGAATTATTATGGCTTTAGCTTCCCATAAAAACATAAAACAGTGTAAAAGAACAGTCAGAGTAATACCAGTCGACCAGTGATCATGCGTTTGAATCGGACTTTTCATGTGGACTTGACCCCCCGCTGCCGACAATGCAATTCCAAATGTCAAAAACCAAAATACAAACTGTGAATCACGTTCAATGGACAATTTTTTTAAGACATACAGCTGTTAATAAACAGATGTTTCTTACAGGCTCTGACACACCAACCAGACAGCCGACCGTCGGCAGTAAAGTCAGTCGGACTGATCAGTCTCCTCGAGGTCCAAAAAGTTCCCCAGAACACACCTGGATGAACAACGTGGGTCTGGCGGCTCCCCGACCAAACAACGAAATGTGTTTCTGAGAACATTTGAAGAGAGCAATAGGCCGTGCAGCTGCTGAATCTGTCTTCATTTCAGATCAACAAAGGTCAGTTTAACAGATTTTCCTCAGATTTTGACTAGTCACGCTCATCCTGCTTGTCATTTCCGGGTTAGCTCTCCACCAATCAGAAAGGTCATTGAGTCCGACTGCTGATTATACAAGTCAAATCAGCCCAAATGAAGCAACACACCGAACAGACTCAAGTCACCGAACTCGCCAGATTATCGGCTTGGTAGGTCAGGACCTTTACAGTGTACAGGTCCACTTTTAGATATGTTTCCTTGAGAGAACAGTATTAGTTTTTGAAGAGTCCCAACTGGCCCTTTAGACTCATTTGAGGGTACAAAATGAAAGAGAAGGGGAACCTCTCCTGGGACAAACATTTGGTACACAACGGGACCTGGAAAAGTGCATTTTATAAGTTGTATTGCCCCTTTAAAAAGGTATTTTACCTGGTAACAAGTTATTGGTGTGCTATAATCTGTCAGATAAAAAACCTCATGAATGTAATCAAGTCATGTTGAGGCAGAAACACCCTTTCACTGCCATTTGAAAAAGGACAGATTGTAATTTTGGAGCTCCGGGCGCTCCTGCAGACAGCAGTAACTTTTTGGCTGACGATGATGTGTCTACATGTTTCCAACGTGTCTTGACTGTCCTGCTGTGAATGCTTTCGGTTGTATTTGTAATGAGCACACTGCACCCACTTCCTTGTGAGTTTCGGTTTGGTCCGTTTGTACACAAGTGTCCCAGGTTAACATTTTGGTTTTGTTAGCCCTGTTTATCAGTAGAGTTATGTTTTTAAGAGCTCTATAACTAGTTTAATCTTTGTTTTGGGGGAAATAAACCCTACTTTTTTAACTTTAAACCAGTGTTCCCTGACTGCTTGGTACACAGTACTGGCTCTAAATTTCCTACAGCACATGAATGCAGCATTCCCATAGACAGTAAGAGAAAGTGCATATTTGGCTGATGTCATAGCAGGCGGTGCTTACAGATAGCAGCTCATCTGCAGAGACCTGGACGTCCCAGAGCAGTGAACAGGATCGCTGGGTATCGGTGAGACAGAAACACTCTCCTCACTTTAAATCTGAAAACCAGTAACAGATAATATCAGAATATGAATCATAAACATAACATATAGATAGGAAGCTGTGTGTGTGTTTTGTCAACGTTTCTGTTGCCTGATGATCATGAATCCTAGAAAGGTTTCCTGTTTCCTTCACACAGTAAGTCGTCGACACTATTTCTTTGACATAATTCATATTTCTGTTTTCCAGCTCACTGAGAAGTCTGACTCGTTGATCCTACTTTTGAGAAAGGTAAGGCGTGTTTACTTATATCTATTATTTTCATTGTTTTATAAATCTCAAGTTCAGATATGTCACCAACGTGTAGCTGAAGCGGCTGTTGAGCAGAAACAAGATTCCCTGTAGATAATAATAATAATAATAATAATAATAATAATAATGTTATATCCCATAGACTGCGGTGTATAAAGAGATGTAATAATAATGATATAGCTTACATCCCATAGTGTACAGAGAGATGGAGGGTTGGTGTGTTGGTAGTTATGGAGGATGGTTTTCCCTCGCTTTTTCATGTGGATATGTGTCCAGACTGCCCCCCCCTGCTGGACAAAACCAAACACTACAACACAGGAAACATTACAGTGCTGCAGAAAAAAAAGCTATAAAACTCCCGAAAATGCAGAAAAAAGTTTCATAAACATTAAAGAAAGCAACTAAACTGTCAAAAAAAGCAACAACCCCCCCCCCCCTAAAAATTAGACAAAAACAAATAGTTGAATAAAAAGTAACAAGCTTTACATTGGGCCAAAAACATAAAAAAAGAAGACAACATTTTAGAAAACGGGCACCGCCACTATAAACCTAAATATAGGTCATAATAGCATAGGTCATGCTGGAAAAACAACAACTTATGGGGGTATTTTTCTGGGGGGAACGTTTCTTAACCCTCATGGTGTCCTTGGGTCCAATTTGACCCATTTTCAAAATTTCAAAAGCTGAAATATTACCCAAAAATTAGATGGATTCCACACAATGCCCTTCTCACTACTTTTATTGAATTTTGGATGTTTTGGCATTTCAAAAAAATTGAAATGGTTTCAAAACTGTATTCTGACTCTCTGATGTCTCTGATTATCCATCAACATACGTTCCTCTAATATAAAATATTTCATAATTTCTGCTTTTTTATCTAAAAAATAAGGTACCATTTCCTACAAATGAGGATTATTGTCCATGAATTCCAAAAATAAGTGTAAACCTAGTGGTAATAACTTGGTGTTAGTGGTGTTCGGTGGTTGGATAGCAAAAGTATCAAAAGCCCAGGGGTGTTTCTAGGACTAGAGGAGGTTCAGGACTTAGCCCGGACCCATTAAATAAACTGAATGCTAAACAGTGATTGGCTAACCCAGTTTGTTAATAGCCAGTGTATGTTCATTTTAGCTTCTAGTTTGTAGATGTTAGTTATATGGCACCAATATTTGGCCTAATCATAACTGGTCTGGCAACCCAAAGGACAGGGTTGTGTTTCTAAATTTGTGTGGGTCTGGGGGTCCTTGCCCCCAAAAAATTGAGCATTAAACACTTAATTCCCTGTGTTCAGGTGAATTTTTATGCACCTATTTCTACCTTTTTCTGAATCAATGTATGCTGGAAAATCTTTATGTAAAGGGAAACATAGGGGACAATCTAAATATACAAAAACATAATATATTATAGTAATATATTGCAATAAGGCTCTCAGGTATTCTGTATTGCTTTCAACTTTTTATTCTCCTTAGGATCAACTTTTCTAATTATATCTGAGTCGGACCCCACACGTAGCTGCCCGTTCTATTCGCCTCGGAAAAATAAACTGGACCAAGTTACAGTTCTACCATGAGTTCTAGCACGATGAAATAAGGCAACTTATGATTTCAGGGGTTTACATAGGCTATTGTCCGGTTTCATATTTGTCAGTCAACTTTTCAAAATACATTCAGGGCTACACTCAAAACATTCGGGGCTGACGCCCCGGCAAAATCAGCTGATGGCGCCTCTGTCGAAAACCTGAAAAAAGCGACAAAAACATAGAAAAAAGCATCAAAAGTGTTGAGGAAAGGGATATAAATGTGAAAAAAAGTGTCAAAAAGGTGTTCATTGGTGTTATAGCTGGTGTAGAAAGTGATCTGAATGTGTGTTTGGTATCAACAGGAAGATGGCAACAATGAAAGAGGTTCTCTACTTAGCGATGAAGAAGCTGACTGTGGAAGAGTTTAAGGATTTTAAGTACTACCTGCTGGAGTACGGATCCACAGACCAGCGAGCGCAGTCCAGTCGAGGTTACCCGGTGATTACTCAGGCCGACCTGGAGAACGCCGACAGACGGAGGACCGTGGATCTGATCGTTCAGACGTACAACCAGCAGCCGCTGGAAGTCACCCAGGTCTGTCCATAACACTGACTCTCTGCACAGTTGCTAGTTTGGACCGTCTTTTCAGCTCTTAACACTTTAGTGCATAACGTTTTGATATTAATGAATGTCGATTACATTCAAGCCATTAGCAAAAGAGTTGCTACAAAGTTAATTGACTAAGACTATCAGCTCCACACAACTCTCTCTGGATCTCTCAGTATGACTATGTTCAGAAGATTGGGGCGTCCAGTGACATTCCCACGCAGACACTGGAGTGAAGAAGCTCTGTAGCAGGCAGCAGGAAACTCTGTAGCAGGCGGCAGGAAGCTCTGTAGCAGGCAGCAGGAAGCTCTGTAGGCAGCAGGAAGCTCTGTAGGCAGCAGGAAGCTCTGTAGGCAGCAGGAAGCTCTGTAGCAGGCAGCAGGAAGCTCTGTAGCAGGTGGCAGGAAGCTCTTTAGCAGGCAGGAGGAAGCTCTGTAGGCAGCAGGAAGCTCTGTAGGCAGCAGGAAGCTCTGTAGCAGGCAGCAGGAAGCTCTGTAGGCAGCAGGAAGCTCTGTAGGCAGCAGGAAGCTCTGTAGGCAGCAGGAAGCTCTGTAGCAGGCAGCAGGAAGCTCTGTAGCAGGCAGCAGGAAGCTCTGTAGCAGGTGGCAGGAAGCTCTTTAGCAGGCAGCAGGAAGCTCTGTAGGCAGCAGGAAGCTCTGTAGGCAGCAGGAAGCTCTGTAGCAGGCAGCAGGAAGCTCTGTAGGCAGCAGGAAGCTCTGTAGCAGGCAGCAGGAAGCTCTGTAGCAGGTGGCAGGAAGCTCTTTAGCAGGCAGCAGGAAGCTCTGTAGGCAGCAGGAAGCTCTGTAGCAGGCAGCAGGAAGCTCTGTAGGCAGCAGGAAGCTCTGTAGCAGGCAGCAGGAAGCTCTGTAGCAGGCAGCAGGAAGCTCTGTAGGCAGCAGGAAGCTCTGTAGCAGGCAGCAGGAAGCTCTGTAGCAGGTGGCAGGAAGCTCTTTAGCAGGCAGCAGGAAGCTCTGTAGGCAGCAGGAAGCTCTGTAGGCAGCAGGAAGCTCTGTAGCAGGCAGCAGGAAGCTCTGTAGGCAGCAGGAAGCTCTGTAGCAGGCAGCAGGAAGCTCTGTAGCAGGCAGCAAGAAGCTCTCTAGCAGGCAGCAGGAAGCTCTCTAGCAGGCAGCAGGAAGCTCTCTAGCAGGTGGCAGGAAGCTCTCTAGCAGGCAGCAGGAAGCTCTCTAGCAGGCAGCAGGAAGCTCTCTAGCAGGTGGCAGGAAGCTCTGTAGCGGCTTAAACAGCTAGCAATTTAGCCATAACCTAGGCATCACGTGACCAGCCAACGGTCTCCTAGTTTCGTAGGATATCTTATGTTTTGGTGTGCAGAACTTTCCGTAGGATATCATACAGACCTGTTGATGAGAATGTGTTGACTGAGTCAAATATTAATAAAAGATCTGTGTCATCATCACTTCCATGTATCCTTATCTCACCAGGAACTGTTATTAAAGGTCGGGAGAGGCGACGTAGTGGACCATTTGGCTCAGAGCAAACCCGGAGGTAAAACTACAAATGTCCACAGATGTCAATATTTCAGATTTGTATAAATCTAACAAGACTTAGTTATTTGGAAATATAATAGGATTTTATCCAAAGTTGCTGTGATCTGAAACCTCTTCTTTCCCCCCCCAGCTCCTATGCAGATAGACAGCGGTAAGTTGTCAGAATAACGTGAGACTTTTGAACCTAACCCCAAAATATTTAAACCCGTTTCTCTGTGTGTGTCTGTGTGTGTGTGTCTGTGTCTGTGTGTGTCTGTATCTGTGTGTGTGTCTGTCTGTGTGTGTGTGTGTGTGTGTGTGTGTGTGTGTGTGTGTGTGTGTGTGTGTGTGTCTGTGTGTGTGTCTGTGTGTGTCTGTGTGTGTCTGTGTGTGTCTGTGTGTGTGTGTGTGTGTCTGTGTGTGTGTGTGTCTGTATCTGTGTGTGTGTCTGTGTGTCTGTGTGTCTGTGTGTGTCTGTCTTTGTCTGTGTGTGTGTGTGTGTGTGTCTGTGTGTCTGTGTGTGTGTGTGTGTGTGTGTGTGTCTGTCTTTGTCTGTGTGTGTGTGTGTGTGTGTGTTTTAGACAATTTGCTGTAACAGGGACATACGGTAACGACAGCACACACACCTTGATGAACATCTGCAGATGGAGATTCTATTTTTCTAGTTGTAAAACCAGCTTCATCATTGTCTCAATTTAATTTGAGTTATTGTGCATAATAAAACGTGTAGATGCCAATAAAAACTATTTTGTTTCCAATTGAACTGAGGCAGTTATGGATTGTGTTCATGATTACATGTTGGATCTTCTAAAGCCCTGATACCCACAGGATACACTCTAGTCCAGTGGTTTTCAACCTGTTTTGTGCCAGCGCCCTCCGATCCATTATCCAGGTCCCTAACCGCACCCCATCAAATAAGATGTAGGCTAGTTGTCCAGAATATTAATGATTATGCCCTAATATTAGGCCTATTATTGTTGTTACTATTGTTATCACAAATAATCAAAAAATCATATAATTGAATGACAAACAACATATTTCTTAGTTTCCCTGGTATCAAAAAGCCACTTGAATATATAAATTATATCTAAAAATGCGTTTAAAAAAAATGCAACCATTTGACATTCAATTTAAATAACAGCAGCCAATCAGAACGACTAGATATGTAACATTAAAACTTGAATTAGATAATACACACACTAACAGTAGCCAATCAGAAACAGCTAGCAATTTAACGTTCAAATGTATTTTTCATTCAAATCTAAATCTATAATCGAGTTGTTCCAACAGAAAACAAGCTGGCACTTATCAAGGGGTAAAAGCAGAAGGAAATAAGTTCCCAACCTTTGAAAGTTAGTGAGAGTCCTTTGTTGATGCATAGAAGAGTCTAGGTTAGAAGAGTCTAGGTTAGAAGAGTCTAGGTTAGAAGAGTCTAGGTTAGAACAGTATAGGTTAGAAGAGTTTAGGATAGAAGAGTCTAGGTTAGAAGAGTCTAGGTTAGAAGAGTCTAGGTTAGAAGAGTCTAGGTTAGAAGAGTCTAGGTTAGAAGAGTATAGGTTAGAAGAGTATAGGTTAGAAGAGTATAGGTTAGAAGAGTATAGGTTAGAAGAGTCTAGGTTAGAACAGTATAGGTTAGAAGAGTATAGGTTAGAAGAGTATAGGTTAGAAGAGTTTAGGATAGAAGAGTATAGGTTAGAAGAGTATAGGTTAGAAGAGTATAGGTTAGAAGAGTCTAGGTTAGAAGAGTCTAGGTTAGAACAGTATAGGTTAGAAGAGTATAGTTAGAAGAGTTTAGGATAGAACAGTATAGGTTAGAAGAGTATAGGTTAGAAGAGTTTAGGATAGAACAGTATAGGTTAGAAGAGTATAGGTTAGAAGAGTTTAGGATAGAACAGTATAGGTTAGAAGAGTATAGGTTAGAAGAGTATAGGTTAGAAGAGTTTAGGATAGAAGAGTCTAGGTTAGAAGAGTCTAGGTTAGAAGAGTATAGTTTAGAAGAGTATAGTTTAGAAGAGTATAGGTTAGAAGAGTCTAGGTTAGAAGAGTCTAGGTTAGAAGAGTCTAGTTTAGAAGTGTATAGGTTAGAAGAGTCTAGGTTAGAAGAGTCTAGGCTAGCTATTGCCTGTCTTGTCAAGTAAATAGCAGAAAAAAACGTTATCCTCCTGTTGATGTTTTTTACCTACATTACAGAATAGCCTTTGTAGGAAATGAGTTGCATTGGTTTTGAATTTCACATTAAAGGGATACTTTCCTACTTTCCTTATCCTCAAAATGACCATTTGTGTTTCCATTACTCTCCAAGTGTTGAATTCATGAAGAAAACATTGTTATTGTCGCATGCCTCCACGGTGAACGGAGAATCAAAAAATGGAGAAAAGTCTTGATATGTTGAAGTATTATAGGGGTCCGCCTTTAACAACAGCAACACTATATCAAAACATTAGTTTACAAACTCTCACACAATCCATGCAGTAGGCTTTAATCAATAATCCATGCTGAGAACTTTCCAAACACATGCATTCTCGCTAAAATCTTACTATTTAGAACACTTCTGCTACTTGTCCACTACTGGTCTGAGAAGGTTGTGCAGAATCACTGATGTAAATAGTAAGGTCTTAGCAAAAATCCATGTGTTAGGGAAATACTGAGCGTACGACTGGAAAAACAAGTCTTATACTGCACAAGGTAGACAACGTATGGGCCTATTTTAGTCTTCTATTTTTACACTGAAAGAAAGCTTTTTGTTTGCAGTAGTAGTAGTATGGTATGCAGTGGTGTGCTTAAACACCATACCAGTCCATTATTATGCAATATTAATTTTCCCTATATTTGTTTCAGCTGCAACACCCTCAGCTGGAGCAACTGGTGTGAATACCATGGCCGATGGTGGGTGCACAGGTTGTGTTGGATGATTAGAATAGACCAAACTTAACAGAGCACAGGCTCAAGAGTAATGAATAGATAAGTGCTGCATGGTGTTATGGAATTTCAATAAATTGTTTGAAACTTCAATCAATACCACTTTAATGTCTGCATTAAGAATAGAGCTAGAGCCAGCCAGCTAGGTTAGTGTAGGTTAGCTTAGCTTAGCATAAAGACGGAAAACAAAGGGACACAGCCTGGCTCTTTCCAAAGTAAAAACGACCTGCCTCATAACGCTAAAGCTCGCTAATTAACACGTTATATCTTGTTTGTTTAATTGGTACAGAAAAACCAAACTTTGGGCAGGCTAACTTTTCTTATGTGCTTCTAGTCATTATGCTAAACTAAACTAAATGTCTCCTAACATCTTATTTAGTGTACAGATATGAGGAGGTATTGATTTTCTCATCTCACTTTTGGCAAGAAAGCCACTCCAGAAATTTCGTCATAAAAAGTTAAGATGTATGAGTTTTACCGAATGGCATTTGGAGAGTACTTCATTTCATAACTGTAAGATGAAGACTTTACTCTTTTAGATGTAGCTTGAATCTAAAATTATGAATCCACTATTTAAAAATGTTTTCTTCTGTCTAAAACACAGCTGTTTGGATTTCATTTTATCCACATTAGCTCTAACAACAGTACTCATACTCATCCTGGGACCCCCCCCCCATGCAGTTACAATGCTTCAATGAATGCAAAACACAAAAAACTGAGCTATGAAATCACTGTTACAGAATGTTAAGTCCTTTTCTTAGATATGTTTTAAGTTGGCTTCATGTCATCGTCATTGTAGAGTCCTGTTTCCCCTTTGTCCTCAGGCAAGCACTTTGTGGATAAACATAGAATCAAGCTGATCGACAGAGTGAACAACATCGCAGTCATTTTGGATGAGCTCCTCGAGGAGGATATCCTCCAACAAGAGATGTATGATAAAATCAGGGTTCTGCCTACCAGTCAGGAGAAGATGAGGGAGCTCTACTCTGGGCCTCTGAAAGCTGGTGGAATAAGGTGCAAAGATAAATTCTACAGCATCCTTGAGAAAAAGGAGCGGTATCTAGTTGATGAGCTCAAGGAAATGAAGTGATTGTTATAATGAAATCCATTTTTAGATCAAACATACCGTCCACCTAAAGACATGTTTTATACAATAACAATGGGGCATTAATAATGTAATCCTATGTCTCTGTGGGGGCTTTCTAAAACAATTTTTCCACATATGTTTATCAGAGCTTTTGCCCTTAATTTTACTCTTAAGTTAGTAAGACATCATTTTGAATGACAAAGAAAATTTAATAGATTATTTATCAGACAATCATGTAAGAAATTAATTAATGTTCTCATGTAATGTTTTTATCCAACATACCAAATGAGAGCATGTAATGAGTCTGTTTAACATAATCATTTTATGTAAATGGAACATGCTAGATCATAAATTATTATCCATAAGTGTTGCATGTAAAGCCCATTTGACCTTTCATATATGTCAACATATGTTTTATATTGTTTTTGATCAGCTTTATTATGCCCAATAGGAATAACTTTACTTTTGTTCTATTCTATTCTATTTTCTATTCTTCTATTTTGAAATTTATATAAATTTATAATAAAATCTTCTGTTGCTATGTGTAGTTCTTACATTTGAAGTGATTGAGTGTCTTAAAACTATGGTGACAATATTCTGATCTAGGCTAATAGTGTTCAGATGCGTCTCCATCATCCCCTCCAGGTTTTTAAAAATGTGCACATAGATCTCTTAACATCTATTTAGTTCGGTAATTGTTCAGAGGGATCCGTACTGATATGTTTCACAACTTTGTGCTTAATGTGCCTAACCCTTTCTCAAAAGCTTTTCTTCACACATGCCAATAAGAAGTTAGTTCTGAATATTTCTTGCAAACGGCGTCCTCCATTTTTATGATTGAACTGTATTGAAAGGCGTTCCTTCCTTCGTTCTCTGACGTTTGGATGAAGAACTGTGCTGCCTGCAGGATCTCTGAAATGTTATTAATGTTAATGTGAGGAGAGGCGTGAAAACACTTCTATCCTTCCTCTTGTCTGACAGCAACTGAGGTGAGTTTTGCCGTTTTCACCGTTTTAGCCTAATCATAAAATATCTCTATCTGGTATCTTCATTTTAAAGGGAAACTTCAGCGATTTTTTTAACTCAGCCTTCTTATTTTAAATCCTCATATTTCAATAGCATAAATATTGTGGATGCATTTTCTAAAAATGAATACAAAAATAATATGAGTTTGACAGTAAAATGGGCGTAGGTAGGTTTGAGGAGGAAGTGCCCCCCCCCTTCCTCCCCTACACGATTTCAGACCGCTTCAGAATGAGGACCAAATATAGAAATGTATCATATGCATTTGAAACTTTCTCTGTTTCCAAAAGTGCACAGATACTGAAGCAGAATTCCTAAAGAAAGCAGTTCTGTCCAGAGACACTCGGTGAGGTTTATTTCCCCATCCAGCACGAACAACACCCAGGACATCGGAGCACTGCTTAAAGGGGTGATAGAATGATTATATAGGGTATTTTACACTGTTCCTTAAGGTCTCCTAATGGGGTATGTAACATTGGTTGGGCTGAAAATGGCCCGAATGCTATTTTATTAGGCCCTTAACTACCCTGTGAATATGGCTCTATTTGGAACAAGAGCTTTTCTTCCAAATATGGTATGCTCATGAATATTCAGAATGAGCTACGCGCTGATTGGTTTGAGCAAACTACATAGAAACATATGGGAGACTCGGCAGCAGGCCTCATATTTCAGACACTGCAAAGTTATACATTGTTTGTCGGGCTATTTCGTTATTAAATTCACTTCTGAGACTTTTTTAAGCGAGAAATCAACTATATAAAGCTCAAATATGGGCCGTTTTACGAAAATTGATGGTTAATTGCAAATTTGGTAAGACTGTGTGTCGGAGTTCAGCCGCTGGTGCTGCCTCGCCGCCCGGCCTGCCTTCCTTCACAGACCCCGGCCTGCTATGAGGTACTTGGAGCTCGGTCACGGCTGCAGCCCACAGCAGGGACTACCAAACGCTGCCCTGACAGAGCTCCAGGGCCTTCAACTCCCCTCTTCCTGCTAGCTAAATGGCCCGTTGTGTGAGAGTGAGAGCGCCGTCAGCGAGCTTGTTACACCAGCAATCTCTTACCACATGTTACACATATGTCACGCCACTTATACAAAATCTAACTAAAGGTCTTATAAAGCTAACAACGGTGTCCGATTTCAAGTTAATGAATATTTTTGAAGACAAAGTGTTTCGTTAGCTGCGACTGTCCCTTCAATCCTAGCTATGTGTAGCTACAAACCACGGATAGTTAGCTTCCTTTTCGCCTTAATTTGAGTATATTTACAGTTTGAATTTCGTCACGCCACTTACACAACATCTAACTAAATGTCTTATAAACCTAACAACGGTGTCCGATTTCAAGTTAATTAATTCCAGAGGTATTCTAAGAGGAGGCTAGCTATCTCTCATTGATAGAGCTCCATCCAGCCGCAGGCTCTATCAATGAGACTCACGGACAAGCGGCGTTTATTTCCCCAATCGTTTGTTTAAATAACTCAACACATTATAATTACACACATTAAAAGATTAACTGGAACCTGAGGTAAGAGAATGCTGGCGTAACAAGCTCGCTGACCGCGCTTTCACTCACATACACCGGGCACTTAGCTAGCAGGAAGAGGGGAGTTGCAGGCCCTGGAGCTCTGTCAGAGCAGCGGCGTTTCGTAGTCCATTAGCCCAAAACGGTGACTTTGCGCGGGTATGGAGTGCTGTGGGTTGCCAGTCGTGACTGAGCTCCATCTACCTCACAGCAGGCCGGGGTCTGTGAAGGAAGGCAGGCCGGGCGGCGAGGCAGCTACACAGGCAGCACCAGCCTCTGAACTCCGACACACAGTCGGACAAAATTTGCAATTAGACATACATTTTGGTAAAACGGCCCATATTTGACCTCTACGTAGTTGATTTTTTGCATAAAAAAGTCTCAGAAGTGAATTTAATGGTAAAATAGCATATGAACAATGTATCCAATTTCTGAGATCTGCACAACCTAGATTCAGAAGACTACCTGATCTCAGGTCAGTTGTGTAGCCTATGCAAATGTTGGGGCGTGACAAAGAGAGAGACTAGAGCCAAATGAGGAGGAGCCGCAATAGTTGACGTCAACTATGGGGCTCGTTGACGTCAACTATGGGGCTCGTTGAGATCCGCCCGTTTTCAGAGGCAGTTTCAAATAGTGAGATTTGCAGAGAAAAGAGATGTCAATGGGATTTAGAGGTTCTATGTATGTCCTAGTTACCCACTAAACTGTCATTATTACACTATGACAAGGTAAAATCAGTTTTGCATTCTATCACCCCTTTAAAGCTCGTTTAACGTGAAATAAGATTACATAGATGAACAGCTGTTAGGCTGTAGGCCTATTAACAGACCCGGTGGCTCAGTGGTCAGCACTTTTGCCTCACAGCAAGAAGGTTGTGGGTTTAAACCCACGTCGTCTCAGGCCTTTCTGTGTGGAGTTTGCATGTTCTCCCCGTGCTTCTGTGGGTCTCCTCTGGGCGCTCTGTCTTTCTCCCACCATAAAGACATGCATGCGAGGCAACTAGGACTACAGTTGAAAATTTGCCGACTGGCTAACACTGGTGTATTTACAGAAATGTTGATTAATGTGCATTGTCCTAATCAGATAAATAATCGAACAACTGAAGCTGCAAGTAGTTTTTAAAACAATAATGTTAATTAACTCACAACGTTTGCCTGGTTCTTCTTTTTACTTTCACTTTTACAGTTCTGCTTCATCTAGCCTGGAATGCCAGCAGTTAGGCTACTAAGTGATGTAACATTTTGGTGTTCTGTGTGTTTGAACGTGTGGGTAACGTTTGAAAACCAAACGGCCACGCTAGGCTAATTACTGCCACAAAACTAAACAAATTTAGCCTGGAAGTCAATTTCCGACCTATATTTTGACAACTTTTAACATCGCCATGACGACTGAGCAATCTTTATCTGCTGATGAAGACCCGAGATGCGGTTAAAAGCTCAGGAAAAAGTGAAATAGACCTGGCTTTTGTAATTTTATAGCATAGACCTTCGTAGCTGTGGCCAAGACGATGCTGTTATGATTAGCCTACGACTGTCTCCCTCCTGGGGCCTGTTTCACAAAAGCAGAATACACGCCCGCCGATAGGGGGGGACAAACGGGTCTGTTGTCCCGGGCCCACAGTAGGGGGGGGGCCCAGAACTGGGCCCTCATTAAATTATGGAAGAATTAAAAATCTTTTTTTAAATAGGCCTATTTGTGGAAAAAAAAATATGTAGCATAATATTTGAATTACATAAAAGCGTTTTATTTGTTTTCTTCCTAATTGTCCTGGAAATGGTGGTCAAGAACCCCCCCACCCCCAACATAAAAATGGTTTGGCCACTGATCAAAAGTTGATATTAGGCTCGTTCGAGATGAGCCAGATCTGCGCAGATCTGCGCAGAATCGATCACCGGCGATCGCCGCCCGTTGCATGCCGGTTAGATTTGTGTCCGACTTGATCCCGACTTGCTCTGACGTCATGCACACGTGGGCAACGATAATCTCACGAGACCAAGGCGGCCGCAGTTCTGAGACGCAGGTAGCGCAGTTGCTTTTCACCAACTGCAAGAGCCAGGCGGACGCAGGCGGACCCAGGGCATGCTGGGAAACGCCGGTCTCTCAGCTGATCGAACAGCTGATTGGTTCAGAATCGACTCAACATGATGACGTTTTATATAAACTTTTCATTGATTTTGAATCGGAGGGATTTTAACTGCTATTTGTCTGATTTAAAAGCTTATTCTGTACAGAACACATGTTGTGTGGCTGATAGTTACGTTTAGAAGTCAGAGAGACTGAATCTGTTCAGATTACACATCATCTACAGTCTGTTGTTTATTAAAATCAGCAACAGATCGCATGTAGAGAATTTTGACAGCTACTCTGTCATAATAAAATCAACTGGAGACTGTGTAGGAGCTGATATAGGGGTCTGATAACATTTTATTAAATCGGAATTCGGACCACAGTGTTTGTGTCACTTCCTGTTCAGCCTGAAGGCTGCTGGAATCAGCTGGAAAACTGTCCGATTTGAGAGCGGACTTTTGTCACCGCCCCCGGCTGCTGCCGCCTGCTCTCGTCTACTTTACAGGCGAGGCGCACTTCATCTTGAACGAGCCTATTGTCACTTGATTTGAAGTTCAGTACGCTCAAAATGTCCGGTCAGCACAAGTCCGGAGCTCGGAAAAGGAAAGAAAAGAGAAGAAGAAAATAGAGGCCTTAGAGATTTTCTAAACAAATATTTAAAAAAGGTGGTGACGGTGAAGCTGGAACTGTCAACGTAGAGCAAGGTAAGAACCAGCGCAGCCAACGTTTACTAGTCATGTAACGTAACGTAACAGGCCAGCTCTCATGTTAACGTCCATTAGCTCGTATAAAAGCCTGACACAACACGTTAACTTTTACAGAAACAGTTGAGTTTGGTAGCTCCATCAGTAAGGATGAGACAGAGAGGAGAGAGATCCAGCTGCTGTCAGGTGACAGAGAGAGTTGCAGCCCCGCAACGGAGGGACAGAGTCAGGCTATCGGTGAGAGAGAGAGAGAGAGATAGAGAGAGAGTGATGGGGGGGGGCTCGCTGCCCTGTCGGAGAGTCTGACCAGGATGGATCAGAGACTGATTACACACTTGATTTCAGTGAGAGACGTGAGGAGAGGAAGAGCAAGGGAAAAGGAGAGATCTGGCCGCGAGGGGGGGGCCCATCTAAGATCTCGTCCCGGGCCCAGGCAAGACTGTCAGCTGGCCTGGCAGAATATATAAATCCAGGATAACTGATAAAGCGAGGCTTGACCTAGTCTAATCTGTGCATCCTGGCAGATGCGTTCTGGTGGAACAGACAAAGGAAGGAGAACAGGTCAGGCTGAAAGGAAGACTAGTCGAGGAAGAACCAGTCAAACTGAAAGGAAAGGAAAGACCAGTCAAGCTGAAGGAAAGAACAAAGTAAACGGAGAACCGGTCAAACTAAAGGAAAACCGATTAGAGCAAGGAAGAAACCAATCAAACTGAAACAGAGCAAAACAGAAACCAGTCAAACCAAAGGAAGGAAAGATAAGTCAAACTAAGGAAGGCGCGACAAAGTCAAACAAAACATGCGCAGAAGGAACAAAGTCAAACGAAGATCGTCAAACTAAGGAAAAGTCAATCAAACGAAAACAGTCAAACTAAGGACTTGCACGATCAAACAAGAGAACCGATCAAACAAAGGAAGAATCAAACAGAAGCGACAAAGACTCCGCAAAACAACGAAGACGCTCATCAACAGGAAGGAAAGACGGAACAAGGAACCTACGGGAACCCTAAACAAAGGAAGGGAAAACCAACAAACAGGAAAACAACCAGATCAAACAAAGGAAAAACACTCGAAAAACAAAAGCAGCAAGGCTCGAAATCAACAAGAGAAAACCATCAACTAAAGGAAACAACGTCAAACAAGAAAAGACCGATCACAAACCGTACAAGAGCCCGAACAACAGCGCAAAACCAATAGACAAGAAAGGCTCATCAACGAAGAGCATCACACGGCCCAGAAGGAGCTTCGCAAGTCAAGCAAAGGAAAGAAACGAAAAGAAGGAAAGAAGACAACGAACCATCAAGCAAAGACCGTAAATCAAACAAGGGAAGGTAGCAAAACCGATCAGGCAAAAAGAAGTCGACAAGAACTAAACAAAAGAAAACCAATCAAACAGCAAAGAAGCAAAAGGCAATCTAACAACAGGAAGAACCGTCACAAGGAACTAGATCAACAAAGAGAAGAACAAAGTCAAACTGAAAGGAAGAAGCAACTCAGTCAAACTGAAGTACGTCAAACGAAACAAGTCAAACAAAACCTTTCGATCAGACTAAAGGAAAGGCAACAAATCAGGCTAAGAGAGACAGCACGATCAAACAAAAGGAAGAACCGATCAGACAAAGGAAGGGCGACAAGTCAAACTGAGAGGAAGCACGAGTCAGACTGGG
Organism: Perca fluviatilis; assembly: GCF_010015445.1. NCBI lineage: Eukaryota > Metazoa > Chordata > Actinopteri > Perciformes > Percidae > Perca > Perca fluviatilis. The sequence goes on from NC_053126.1 coordinate 38,095,049, forward strand.
GAGGAGAGAACAAGTCAGGCTGAGGAGGAGAGACTAGGTCAGGCTGAGGAGGAGAGACTAGGTCAGGCTGAGGAGGAGAGACTAGGTCAGGCTGAGGAGGAGAGACTAGGTCAGACTGAGGAGGAGCGACTAGGTCAGGCTGAGGAGGAGCGACTAGGTCAGACTGAGGAGGAGCGACTAGGTCAGACTGAGGAGGAGAGACTAGGTCAGACTGAGGAGGAGCGACTAGGTCAGACTGAGGAGGAGAGACTAGGTCGAGTCAGGCTGAAGTAATTCAGATAGATGAGCGTCCACAACTTTCCTCAAAAGACCGCGAGGTCGATCACAGATTTACTGATGCCAAAATGGAGAATACGCATTGTTCATACTTTATACAGAGTGAGCAGCAGCTTCTTGTGGAAGTATGACGACGTGAAACACATTATTTGTATAAAAAGAAAAGAAACATGGCCGCTGTAATGAAACAGCGAGAAAGCGTAGCAGACGATCACGGAACGACTGAATGCGTAATTGTAGCCGAAATATATTAACTGACCACAGCTCTGAATTGAAGCTGTCATAATCATACCATTCAAGGATTAGGCTACTAATCATTTTCACAAATTAACAGTTGTACTCTTTGCCTTAAAAGTGAGCAGAAGATAATGTTACTCAATTTTCTACAACGCTAGAATACGATGCGTAAATATCTCTTTCACTCTGTTCCTCCCTCTCTCTCTGGGCTAAAATATAAATGTCCTAAGTCATATTAACTTCCACTGCTCGCTTTTAATGCAAAGTGTACAACTGCTCGTTTTTGCAAATGACAGTGACTCATTGAATGGTTTCAGTTAAGAGCAGTATTTCATAAATGTATATTTTTAGACTATCATTCAGTCGGTCCGCTATTATCTGCCACGCTTTTTCTCGCGTTTCATTTATTTTTTTATTTTTTATAGAGGCAGAGTTTCCTTCTCTACATATTATATGCCTTGCTCCCTGTATGGACATAGAAAATAAAGACACTGAAGAAATTGGACTCTAAAATCTAGAAACTATGAAGATAATTAAGTGATAAATTCCATGCACACTGTAAACATGAATGGAACAGAGTATATTCATCAGTTATTTTCCCCCAGCAATATATAAGGTCAAAAACCATTGAGGTGTCCTCTCCCTGTTGTTACATGAATGTACAGTAGCCTACATCACTAGATACTGGTCCAGAGAACTAAGACTATCATTTGGGAGGATTCTACAATTAGGATATGTTCTTAAATTGTACAATCCTCCCAAATTATATTCCCAGTTTACTGGACAACACAAATTATGTGCTAAGAATGCCAAATACAATGCACATGGAAGTGGAACAAACATGATCCTTATTGTTAAAGATTGTTAAAAAAAAATTAATCAACTAAAATAATTCAAGGTGCAGTGGTCAACTATAGAAATGTACAGCATGTTATGTATTGCCCTTAGTAACAGACTTCATTTAAAACACATTTGAAATGTTATCAGCCTTTTCTAATTATCTCAACAACTGCCATAATATATTCATCAAACTTCTAACAACAATATGTGAACATTAGTCTTCATACAGCAGTATAACAGTAACAATGACTGTCACATGAATAATTATAAATAAAAAAATAATGGTCACAACTTTAAATAATAACAGTACTTAAATAAACAGCAAAATGCACCTGTTGTATTTTAATCCAGGCTGATAATAACAACAGGGTAAAACCTCTGCTGGGTGATCAGAAAAGGCTCCAGGATTAAATAAATCCTGGCTGTTAGCCTGGTCAGGAGCAGGCTAGCTGCACAGAATAAATCTCCATGGTGATTTATGTGCCTCCGCTTTCGTGAAACCGAATCAAGGCTTAATTCATCCAGGATAACTGGGAAATCCCAACTTAATCCCTTATCTTGGTTTTGTGAAACAGGCCCCAGGTTGTTGGGACCAGTTGATTTGCTATGTTGACCTTTTTCACAGCAGACATGTTGACATGTCAGAGTAGGAACAGCACAGGTGTATTCAAAACCCTTCAGTCTCTGGAGAAACAAACTGGCAAAAAAATCTGCTTAATGGGTGACAAATTCTGTCTTAATAACAAAGTGAAAGAGGTTTCTTTTAAAATCTTACATAAAATATAGCCAGTAAAAAGGACATCAAAGATATTTAAACTTGATATTGAATATTCTTGTACTTTCTGTGAACTAGAAGAAGAAACAATCTGTCATCTGTTCTTTCACTGTATGTATACTAAAATATTTTGGGTAGATGTTCAACATCTAATAAGACAGATCACTGGGCAATCAATTAAACTTAAGGATGAAGATATTTTTATTTGTTTTGAAGGCAATGAGTTGGACAACGATGTTGTTTATTTTGTTCAATTAATCTTGTTATTGGGTAAATTCTACATTCACAAGAAGAAATGGGCCGACTCCAAACCAAGCTTTGAACACTTCTTTCAAGAACTGCACCAATATGGCAAAACTATAAGAGACATTAAAAATAAGAAGGCAATTAAGACTGGAAGTGTGTTTGAAAAATTTCTCATGTACCGGTGATACATTTGACTTAATATGTACTACACTTTTCTACTTTTTATTTATTTTCTACATATAGTTTTCTCTGTATATGCACCTCTGGTAGTGACTTCTTGTATATGTACATACTGGCGATGTACCTATGTTCTTTACTAAATAAAAAATAAAAAATAATGATGGCTGCATTCCACTTAAGAGAGGCCCTGGTCAGGTGCAGATTAATGCACAGGCTTACGGCTGCAGCCTAGGGGCCCCATGTGTGCATTGGCCATTGACTAGACAATTTATTATTAGGCTATTTTAAATTTACTTCAGGAAGAACAAAAAACAAAGCAAGTGATTGGATAGATTGGGTCACATCTATCCAATCATAGGAGGGAGCGAACAGAGGGGCAGAGATCAGAACAAAAAATCCTAAGCACCATGCTGGAGAGACCATACACATGGTGTTCATAGAAAATGGAAAATACAAAGATCGTGATCTTCTGCCACACAAGTATTGATTTCTAAACAGCACATCGCCAGGTGTGTGTTTGTGTTATCTGCAGGACAACCAACGGGAAAGGACACGGATAATGTTGTATTTTTATACCTGGGCCTATTTATGAATAATTTGAAACATGTTATGTCTGTGTATGTTTCTTGGCAGAGGCATTTGTCCACAATAAACAGTTTATTGTCATTAAAATATGTTCAGTGAACCAAAGTTGCCTCCATCAAACGTCAGTTGTCAACAACACGTCACCAAACTGGGAAACTCGGTTATCAAAATCCAGCCCCAGTTCCCCTCCTCTGTTCCCACAGGAAGTTAATGGTGACATTTTCACTGGGAAAAACGTTTTTCCGATGTCCATGAATGCACGGAAAGTTCACCTGTTCGTGGGTCAGCCGCGCCCCTGGCAGAGATGGAGGGAATCCCCGCCCCCCCTCCACCTGTTGCTGCGGAGGAAAGGACACAAAAGAGGCCGAAAAATCCTGCTACCTATAGCTCGGATCCTGCATGTTGGGATGAAATTGATGAATACATGAGGGCATAATTGGATTAAAACGGAACCTAAAAGTTGCCAGAACAAAGACGCAGATGTTGCTGCCTCAGAAAGACAACATAAACACCAAAAGAGGTAGGCTGCTTTTCCAAAACCCTGTTTAAAAGGAAACTGGAAAATGGTGAATCGCAGCCAAAAGAATGGCTGTTGTATTCCCCCTCAAAAGGCATCGTGTTGTGTCGCACTAATTATTTGGGAACAGTGATATTCAAGTGACTTTAAAAAATGCAGCCGTACGCCTAGCTGGACATGAGGGATCCGAGTGCCACAGATAGGCAATGCTTGCTTATGTTTCGCGCTGAGAGATTTAGATCTAAAAAAAGGAGTTGACAATGAATGCTAATATTGGACCAAGATTTTAAAGAGGGTGGTTGCGGTGGTGAAAATCAAGAAAGAAAAAATACTAAAGGTGGGATGATTATGCAACAATATGTAGCCTATGTTGTGCTGCTGTTTCATTATTGTTGTTAGTAACAGTGTTATGTGCTGCTGCTGTGTTATTGTTTTTATTTTTTTTTATTTTATTCACAGTTTAGTGTTTTGCACAGTGGTTTGTGTCTCAGTAATTATCAGTGATGGAATGTACTCCAGTACTGTACTTGAGTCCAAATGTTGAGGTACTTGTACTTTACTTGAGTCTTTTCTTTTCATGCCACTTTCTACTTCTACTCCGCTACATTTCAGAGAGAAATATTGGACTTATTTCTCCACTACACTCATCTGTTCCAGCTTTAGTTACTAGTTACTATAGTTACTCCACTACATTCATCTGTTCCAGCTTTAGTTACTAGTTACTATAGTTACTCCACTACATTCATCTGTTCCAGCTTTAGTTACTAGTTCCTTTAGTTACTCCACTACATTCATCTGTTCCAGCTTTAGTTACTAGTTACTTTAGTTACTCCACTACATTCATCTGTTCCAGCTTTAGTTACTAGTTACTTTAGTTACTCCGCTACATTCATCTGTTCCAGCTTTAGTTACTAGTTACTTTAGTTACTCCGCTACATTAATCTGTTCCAGCTTTAGTTACTAGTTACTTTAGTTACTCCTCTACATTCATCTGTTCCAGCTTTAGTTACTAGTTACTTTAGTTACTCCACTACATTCATCTGTTCCAGCTTTAGTTACTCGTTACTTTAGTTACTCCATTACATTCATCTGTTCCAGCTTTAGTTACTAGTTACTTTAGTTACTCCATTACATTCATCTGTTCCAACTTTAGTTACTAGTTCCTTTAGTTACTCCGCTACATTCATCTGTTACAGCTTTAGTTACTAGTTACTTTAGTTACTCCGCTACATTCATCTGTTCCAGCTTTAGTTACTAGTTACTTTAGTTACTCCGCTACATTCATCTGTTCCAGCTTTAGTTACTAGTTCCTTTAGTTACTCCGCTACATTCATCTGTTCCAGCTTTAGTTACTAGTTACTTTAGTTACTCCGCTACATTCATCTGTTCCAGCTTTAGTTACTAGTTACTTTAGTTACTCCGCTACATTCATCTGTTCCAGCTTTAGTTACTAGTTCCTTTAGTTACTCCACTACATTCATCTGTTCCAGCTTTAGTTACTAGTTCCTTTAGTTACTCCACTACATTCATCTGTTCCAGCTTTAGTTACTAGTTACTTTAGTTACTCCATTACATTCATCTGTTACAGCTTTAGTTACTAGTTACTTTACATGTTCAGATTTCTGCACACAGAACACATGGAGTTTATAAATCTGATGTTTGATTCTAAAGTAAACTAGCCGACAATATAACGGCTACAAGTCACGCTGAGATGATTAGACCATTAACCACTAGTTGATTGACAGAACTGTTTGGTTTGTTTAAAAAACGTCAGGATTTTTTCGACATTCAGTAGTTTCACTTTTAATATTTCAAGATTATTTTCCTGATGATACCTACATACTTTTACTTAAGTAACATTTCCAATGCCAGTATGGTATTAGTACTTTTACTGAAGTAAAAGATCTGAATACTTCTTCCACCACTGGTAATGATGTTGTGATGTTGCCTCAGTAAAACATGGTGTTCTGCACTGCTGCAGATGCTGTAGCCTGTTGGTTATAAAGATAACCGATGCTGTAGCCTGTTGGTTATAAAGCTAACAGATGCTGTAGCCTGTTGGTTATAAAGCTAACCGATGCTGTAGCCTGTTGGTTATAAAGCTAACAGATGCTGTAGCCTACCTGTTGGTTATAAAGCTAACCGATGCTGTAGCCTGTTGGTTATAAAGCTAACCGATGCTGTAGCCTGTTGGTTATAAAGATAACCGATGCTGTAGCCTACCTGTTGGTTATAAAGCTAACAGATGCTGTAGCCTGTTGGTTATAAAGCTAACAGATGCTGTAGCCTGTTGGTTATAAAGCTTACCGATGCTGTAGCCTGTTGGTTATAAAGCTAACCAATGCTGTAGCCTCTTGGTTATAAAGCTAACAGATGCTGTAGCCTACCTGTTGGTTATAAAGCTAACCGATGCTGTAGCCTGTTGGTTATAAAGCTAACAGATGCTGTAGCCAGTTGGTTATAAAGCTAACCGATGCTGTAGCCTGTTGGTTATAAAGCTAACAGATGCTGTAGCCTGTTGGTTATAAAGCTATCCGATGCTGTAGCCTGTTGGTTATAAAGCTAACAGATGCTGTAGCCAGTTGGTTATAAAGCTAACCGATGCTGTAGCCTGTTGGTTATAAAGCTAACAGATGCTGTAGCCTGTTGGTTATAAAGCTATCCGATGCTGTAGCCTGTTGGTTATAAAGCTAACAGATGCTGTAGCCTACCTGTTGGTTATAAAGCTAACAGATGCTGTAGCCTGTTGGTTATAAAGCTAACCGATGCTGTAGCCTGTTGGTTATAAAGCTAACAGATGCTGTAGCCTACCTGTTGGTTATAAAGCTAACAGATGCTGTAGCCTGTTGGTTATAAAGCTAACAGATGCTGTAGCCTGTTGGTTATAAAGCTAACCGATGCTGTAGCCTGTTGGTTATAAAGCTAACCAATGCTGTAGCCTCTTGGTTATAAAGCTAACAGATGTTGTAGCCTACCTGTTGGTTATAAAGCTAACCAATGCTGTAGCCTCTTGGTTATAAAGCTAACAGATGTTGTAGCCTACCTGTTGGTTATAAAGCTAACCGATGCTGTAGCCTGTTGGTTATAAAGCTAACAGATGCTGTAGCCTGTTGGTTATAAAGCTAACCGATGCTGTAGCCTGTTGGTTATAAAGCTAACAGATGCTGTAGCCTGTTGGTTATAAAGCTAACAGATGCTGTAGCCTGTTGGTTATAAAGCTATCCGATGCTGTAGCCTGTTGGTTATAAAGCTAACAGATGCTGTAGCCTACCTGTTGGTTATAAAGCTAACCGATGCTGTAGCCTGTTGGTTATAAAGCTAACAGATGCTGTAACCTGTTGGTTATAAAGCTAACAGATGCTGTAGCCTGTTGGTTATAAAGCTAACAGATGCTGTAGTCTGTTGGTTATAAAGCTAACAGATGCTGTAGCCTGTTGGTTATAAAGCTAACAGATGCTGTAGTCTGTTGGTTATAAAGCTAACCGATGCTGTAGCCTGTTGGTGTATTAAGCTAAAAGTGATTAACAGCTTGCTGTTGAACTGTGAATCCAGGGAATTGTGCTGCTTTCCAGTTTAGTTACATTTCCATTGTAATTTTTTGGGGCTGTGGTGGCAGAGGTTAATATCTGGTATTCTTTCCACTTACATCTCTGTTGATGTTAGTTTTATGATGTAGTTTTCTCATTTCACGTGTGTGTGTGTGTGTGTGTGTGTGTGTGTGTGTCAGTTCAACTTATTTGCGTGAGGACCATGTATGGCACTAAATACATTTTTCCAGTAAAGAACAATGATTAAGGGGGGGCCTCACACAAAGAGCAGCCTAGGGGCCCCTGATAATCAGCCCCTGCGGAGAGCATAGGTATATGTAAGGAGATAAGGCACAGGCTAATTATTGATCACTAACATGCTAGTTAACATTAGTAATTAAACTTAAACAGCTAATGGAAGTCCAAACTGCCTGAGAGCTTCTCCTGTACTATACGGTAATTCCTCTACTGTGTGACAGTAAGTCTCAGCTCGGTCTCATGGAAGTTCGTGTAAATGTGACGTTATTTGAATCTATTGATACGTGTTCACGGAGACGTTTTTGTCGTTTTTTTACGTGGTGGACAACACGAAAATGATGGGTCAAACAACACAGGACTTTCACCCGGGCGAGCGGGGATCGCGTCCCGTTTGCAGCGCTTTGTTTCCCGGGGATGGCGTCCCTGCGTGTGGCGTTTTGTCCCGCGTGTTACTGTGGCGCGTCTCCGCGCGTAAACCCTTTCCCGGCGTTTAAGGCCCTTTCCCCGTAAGTTTTTTCCTAAACCCAACCTCCGCCATCCCATTATTGTGGGGCGTCCCCAGCGGGCCGCCTTGCGGGCCGTCTCGCGGGCGCCTCCCGGCTTATGGAGTGTCTTTTTCGGCCGCCTCCCGGCAGGTCCCCAGCGGGCCGCCTCGCGGGCGCCTCCCGGCTTATGGAGCGACCTTTTCGGCCGCCTCCCGGCGTCCTTTCCCCGAGAAAATAATGTGACATTTACACGTAAAAAATAATGTGACATTTACACGTAAAAAACGAGAAAAACGTCTCCGTGAACACGTGTCAATAGATTAAGAATAACATGGACATTTACACGTAAAAAACGAGAAAAACGTCTCCGTGAACACGTGTCAATAGATTAAGAATAACATGGACATTTACACGAACTGCCGTGAGACCGGGTTGTAAGTCTCGTGGTTATGACTCAATCGTTTGCCTATTTTTATAAAAGCGTCTGCTACGGAGCCATAACGTGAGATACAAGGTAATGGAGCCTTTTATACATTGTCGTGTTTCTTTAGAAATAAACAACGGACAAATAAGAGTCTTTAAACTCTTCAGATGTGAAGTTATTCACTGTCAAAGTGACGTCAAAATGAATGGGAGTCAATGGGATGCTAACGGCGGGTGAAGGCTTGTTAGTAACAAAATGGCGCCATAGGAGCTACCAGTTGTGGAGAGAGGCTTACCCCCTTGTAAAAAACTGGGACTTTGGGAAATATAAAGTCTACTTGTGCTACACTGGGGGGTTAAAGAACACAACAGGACGCTGCTTAAGATGATGCTATGACGTCCCGTTTCCACAGAGCTGCGCCAAACAAAGCTGACAGAAGCACAGAAGTAAAGAGTTATGATCCACCGTCTCGTCCAGTAGCAGTGCCGTGAACTGACACGTAACAACATACTTTATATTATATTATATTTTAGATATATTTTGAAATGTCATCTGTGTTTTTTCTTCTTCACAAGGGATAAATAAAGGTATTTCCGCTGTAAAATTGGTGCATAAAAGTGTATCATAATACAGGTAATGAAGTCTTTGACGCTCAAAATTTCCATGGGGGAGGACACCCAGACCCCCCACTATGATATGCCCCCCCCATTCTGGCCCACATATATATAGGCCCATACATACAGTACAGTATACCCACTACAATACATTAGACTACACCACTGGTGTAGACTATCATAGTGATGAGAATGATGCATGGCGGTAGAATTCAATATAAAACACAATCAACGGTAGGTAGAAGTTAATCTGGCATCACTCGTTGCCATGGCTTACGTTCTCTATAGTATGGAGACTATCTCTCCACCGTTACATATCCCATTACGCCCTTGCATATTATATATGAAAAAACACTCAGGAACAGTGACATACAGATCAGTTTTTATTTGTATTAAAGGTCAGTAAAATACCCTCTTATGTACAGAGTTTAAACTGCTAATCGTCCGTGTTAACTTTGTTCTATATCTGTAATACAGAAACTCAATACTATAAAAACATACAGCATTGTGCAGATTATCAATTCTAAAACTCAGCAACAGCAGTAAAAATGTTCCTGTAAAACCTAGAATCCCTTAAAAATTAACATTTCCTGTAGTTTTCTGCCTAATAACTTGTGGAGTCCCTCAGGGAAATATTCTGGGTCCTCTCAACTTTCTATTAACCCTTATTTTGATTTAAAGTAACTTCTCGGTTTATCTTTCTCTAATCTCCATCCTCCTTTAGTGTTATTCATCTGTTAAAAACAACACTTCATGCTGTATGTGACTGATGTGTTTAATACCAATGTTTTGTTTGTCAAACTACAGTAAAATATGATCTTGGCATCAGCACACACTGACTAAGAAATGAAGCTCTGCAATTAATCCAAATTTTAATCCTGATTACGATTTATGATCACCAAAACAGAATAATCGAGAACGATGATTTTGCACATTATGTTTTGTAGTAAACTCTTCTTTAGTCTTGTGTTCTTAAGTCTGAAGGGAAATGTTACAGTTGAAGGTGTTTTCACTGTTGATTTCTTTCACTGTTTCACTGTTTTTTAACTTCAAAAAATGCAACATCTTTCCATGTTAAATAATCCTGGTTGACCCAAATAATTGTATTAATGGCTTCATTAAAAATGGAGCAGCCCTACTAAGAAAGTGACTTTTCTGTGCTACTGTTACTTCCTTACTGAGACTCTACGAACAAGTACATAAACACGTCAATTTCTTAATTAACTGAACAACAAACATCCCGACAACACCACCTGAAGAGCAGCAGAGTTCAGCAGTTACAAAGACACCATCTGCTGACTGGATGCACCAGAGCAGCGTCACAGCATGAACCATGTATGTACAGAAAGCTACGCCAAGGTAAGCACTGCAGCTTGTATGTATTCCATGTTTCTTTTGCTGTATGCACCACATTAAAAGGTGCTGTATAAGAATGCTGTGGACTGCGTAGGGAGGAGTTTTTGGGGGATGTTTGGGTCATAAAACATAAAACACAGGAGTTGCATGCTGGGAGTGGAGTTCGCTTCCCGGGAAACATACAAGACTTGCACCCAGGAAATGCATGTTCCTTGGGAGTGTTTTAATCCAAACCACCATATTTGTCCTAATCTTAAACTATACTGTGTGTCATGGATGCCCTGCACTTCTTAACTGAGCAACAAATTTACCTACGGGTACAAATAAAGTAACCTGAACCTGAGAACCAGTCCAGGGTTGTAGGTGGTTCCACTCAGGGTCTAAAAGTGTGATGTAATGCTGGTGGTCTGGAGATGGGAGCATTATGTTACTCAACACGTTCCAGGTTCAACAGCCCATACATTTAGATGTCCAAAGAAAGGCGGAGGTGATGTTTGGGGTCCCGAGTTCTACCAGGTTGTAGATAAACTTGTTGGGACAGTTTCCTGTCACCTGCCTCCTCTAATAACAGCTGACAATGTTCAATGAACAATTTCACACCGCCGTGCCGGCTCCAAAAACTGAAGAAACAACAATCCCAAAGCAGGAGCTCAGCGTCTCGCCTGTGACTCACACAATCCTGCGCCGTTATGTTTTCCATGTAGCCCTGGCGTAAAATAAGGCTGGTGATGTAAGGCTGGGGGTCTGGTAGTTGGAGCATTAAGTACTCAACAGTTTCAAGGTTCAACAGCCCATATTTCCAATGAAAGGCGGAGATGATGTTTGGGTCCGGAGTTTTACGAGGTTGTAGATGAACTTGTTGGGACAGTTCTTTCTCAAAGTGAGAAAATGTTTATTTAAGGTGCCAAGTGATCGTGTTTCTGTTTGGTCTGTTGCGTTGAAGGAGCTGTGAAGCTGCTGGTTAAAGTTTCAGGATGAGGCAAGGGTTCGATGTAGTTACACTCAACTTCTACCTGGATTATTCAGAGCACAGCGGCTAGTGAAAGGCATCATATAGTCTGCAGGCTAGGGTTAGGGTTAAAAACTAGTCCAGGGTTTTAGGCAGGATCTGGACATTGTTGGGAGAGTTTTGCTCAAAGTGAGATATCTTGAGGTTTTAAGGTGCCAAGAAAATACGTTCCATTTTGGTCTGTTACCGTGGAAAAAAAGAGCAACGCTGCTGTCAAAGGGTTCAAACCAGTCCAGGGTTCTAGGTGGTTCCTCTGAAGGTCTTCTTGGGTTATTTAAGGCACAGTGGTTAGAAAAAGGCATCATGTAGCCGCAGATTCCAGGTTCGAAAGGAGGTCCAAAATTCGAGAAGGTTCAGGCAACATTTACACTGCTACGTTTTAGTTTGTAAGTGGAGAAACGTTGGCGTCAGTGTCGGCGTTTCCAAATGTCTCTAGTTTAGGGGCTCAGAAACGCCAGAGCAGGGGGAATGAGAGGGGGAAATATCAGAGCAGGGGGAATGAGAGGGGGAAACACCAGAGCAGGGGGAAGGAGAGGGGGAAATGTCAGAGCAGGGGGAAGGAGAGGGGGAAATGTCAGAGCAGGGGGAATGAAAGGGGGAAACACCAAACACCAGAGCAGGGGGAATGAGAAGGTGAAACGTAGCAGAAGATCTTCCTTTTTAAACTAAAACGTAGCAGTGTAGATGTACCCGGAGACACTTTGGAAGATGTTTGGCAGGTCTCGCGGTGGTTGGGAGGCTTCTCGGAGAACCGTCGCAGGTTCTGGATGTTCTGGAGGTTCCTCTCCCCCTGGGAGAAGAGGTCTGTTTCCTTTAACTCTGGGAGAAGACGGTGTGGTACTCGTTGAGCATGAGCTCCACTATTTGGCTCTGGAACACCATGTGGACCGTCATGTTGGCTGACTCAGTCTGCGGGCGGAGCAACGTGGGGCCAAACACAATGGCAACGCTCTGAACTGACATCCTGTTAGAGTCCTTGTGCTCAATAACCCTGCAGAGAGAGAGGCAGAGAGAGAGAGAGAGAGAGAGAGAGAGAGAGAGAGAGAGAGAGAGAGAGAGAGAAATCCAACAATAAGTCTCCTGTTTAGAGTCTCCAAGTTTAGAGTGCAAAGAAGTTCAAACTAATAATGAAGGTGCTCTTTGGAAGGGAACACAAAAAGTTCAAAGACCTAATAGCCTTTATTTAGAGGGCTATTTCATTTTGCAATTGTTTGTATGTTGTATGTATTCTAGTCTATATCCTCAATGTTTCACTTCCGGGATTGCTCCGTTGCCACCGAAAATTTCGCCGGATGAGCCCTCATGGATTTGTGAGGACTATGGTTAACTGCTGCTCAGATCTCTGCAGGGTAAATCCAGACAGCTAGCTAGACTATCTGTTTAATCGGAGTTTTCTGTAGCACGACTAAAACTACTTTTGAACGTCCACATGTTCCACCAAAACCAGTTCCTTCCTGAGACTATTTAGCAGAGACACCGGGGCTCCGTCGGGAGCTTAGCCCCGCCCACGATGATTGTGACTTTATAAATACTATTGAAGTAGTTGCACATTTGTACATTCTTCCTTGTGAATATTTTTTGAATAGTTGTTTTTGTATTCTATCCTATTTATTATGTCTTGTATATTCTGTATGTGTGCTGTGTCTCTGATATTTTTCTATTGTAGCACTGACATTTCCCAATTTGGGATCAATAAAGTCAATCTAATCTAATTAAAATAGAGCTGAGTAATAACCTATGCACCGCTGCACAAACCCTGCAGAAGGCTTAGCGCAGCGCCATAGAAACCTTGGATGTGATTTTGTATTTCTTCTATGTAATGTGTTGGTGTGAATGCTAGAAGGCAACCCTATGTTCTTCTACGTATTTATTATTATTTTTCTGAACCTTTTTTTCCACATTAACTCGTTCCACACTTTTCAACATAGAAACTGCATTCAAACATCAAAACGTTCAGCACCATTAGGACATTGCTGCTTCTATACAAAATTTCCATAACTTTTACAATTTCAGAAGTATTCAACATTTTCAGGGAAATTTTCCCCCATTCAAGTGAATGGATGGAATTTTCAAATTTGACACAAATTCATACATTTTCAACTGCTGTCTACTCATTCATACATTGACTGAGAAACACCATTCAAACTTTAAATGTTCCTCATCTTTCATATGTTATGGGAAGCGTCAGCCTTTCAGCATTCACACATGCATTCTCTGGGCTAGATTTATCAAGCCGTCTGCGCCTGTTTCCAGGCGCTAATTGGTCGCAAAGACGGACGTAACCGATGCGGGCTATTTACAAACAGGGCGCACTTGGGTAAAATGGCAGATTGTCTGCCACATGAGCGAGAAGAGACAAGTTGCGCTGTCAATATGCGTTCGTGGGAGGGTCGTGGGGAAAGTGGGAGTTCCACCCAAAAAGGTGGGAGGATAAGCTCAAAGTGCACCTAATTATATATCCCGTGGTGTTTACAAAGACTGTCAGTAAGAGCGCGTCTCTATTCTGCGGGGGAAATTCTCCGCCTCTTTAAACCAGCCGCAGTCGAGTTTCCTAGTAGACCTTTATGCCGCTGGTGAAATGGCAACAGTAATCTGAGCAAGACGAAGACATAGGCGAGGCTGAAAATATTTTTAACACAAGAATCATACTTTGTCAGTGAACACAACATCATTTAGCGTTACAGATCAAGCAGCCATGCAATATTAGAGTTACTGGAAGAAATCAAAGATGAAATTGAATCTCCCACTCAGCGTTCACATCCCATTCCAGCAGTTGTTAAACTCCTCGCTACATTACAAATATATTGGCATCAGGATCATTTCAAACAGTCATTGCATCAGCAGTGGGAATATGGCAGTCTGCACTCAGCCGTATCATAGCACCAGTACCGTTTTGCTACAGCGCAATCTACGGTCTAGTGGGCGGAGAAAGACGCTGATTGGCTGATGGGTGTCAGGGTTGATAAATACTACGCAAAATGTGGAAGCATAGCGTGCGCTATTACCGAACTCGCATAAACAGACGCAGCGCAAACTGCGCTAGTGTTAGTAAATCAGGCCCTCTAGTTCTTTATGTTCTGCAACAAATGAACTCAATTAAACCATAAACAACACTGGCTGACATGGATCATCTTCCCCGGCTCCACCCTCTCGTCATGTCTGGCTCCAAAAAGACAAGATGGCGACGGCAACCTCAACCAATGGGTGAGGTTATTTTACAGTGGGTGTGTCTGGGAGTGAGCTCACCTGCGCAGGTGTTTGAACAGCAGCTCCATGGTGTCGTGGTTGGGCAGAGGCAGAGAGCGAACCAGGTCCTTCATGTAGGACACCCTCAGGCTGTAGTCCTGGACTTCTGCAGGGAGACAAACACACAGACATCTTATAAATATGTTTCATTTATGTAAATGTTAGCATGGCTGTGATGATGTAGGGTGTTTGTGTATATGTTAGCATATGTTAGCATGGCTGAGGTGTGTTCAGTATGGGATGTGTGTGTGTGTGTGTGTGTGTACTGACGGATGGCGGCGATGAACTTGTCGAAGCAGCTGAAGGGGAACAGCGGCTCGGGGAGCTCCCGCAGGAAGAGCTTCAGAGCTCCGGTGATCACATGGATCTCCTCCCACTGGCCGTCCTCCAGGTCCAGGTGCTCCTCTGCACACACACACACACACACACACACACACACACACACACACACACACACACACACACACACACACACACACACACACACACACACACACACACACACACACACACACACACACACACACACACACACACACACACACACACAGGGACAGAAACATACAGACAGACACACCCAATGAGACAACAGGGACAGAAACTGGGACAGAATGAGGAAAAGACACAAGGACTATGTTTACATTCACTTTCTTCCTACAGGAAGTAAACATGGACCTAATCTGTTGCCTAGCGATGCCAGGGAAACGGTCTATATATTTGTTGGAGAGAAATAAAGATTCCACTTTAGTCTCTGTCTAATGGCATGAACTATTCCCAAAACTATAAGCCAGTGTCTGTCCGACTGATCACTGCAGCTGATCAGTGTTAGCTTTATCTGCTGTCTCTGGCAGATCAGGGTCTAATGCACTCAATTAAAAAACAGACGCTAATACCTTCTCTAATACGAGTTCCTTTAATAAAAGACGCTAACACCTTCCATCTGTCTCTCTGCGTGTTCTGATGATCAATGTAGCCGTGCCTCAGCTTTATTAAAACAGCATTATCAGGCCACAGCTGGTAGTAGTAAAACAGACAGTTTAGCATAACTGACAGAGAGACTGTTTACACTACGTCTACATTCACACTGATATTCTCAATCAGTTTATATATATATATATATATATATATAATATAATAATCAGACTGTTACCGTGATCTGCTCTGTGTCGCAGCTTCTGGATCACAGCCAGGTTCCCACTCACTCTGTAGATCCCGTCTACGTCCAGACCTGAACAACACACACACACACACACACACACACACACACACACACACACACACACACACACACACACACACACAGTTACACATTCAGTCTGTGTGTTTGTATTAAATGTGAATTAAAAAAAGTGCACAAAAACTGCTAAATATACTATAAAGGCCCCAAAAACATTGAGAAACTTTGAACAAAGTATATAGTATGTAGAAGGATATAGTATATAGAAGTATGTAGTGTATAGCAGTATGTAGTGTATAGAAGTATATAGTATATAGAAGTAAATAGCAGTATGTAGTGTATAGAAGTATATAGTATATAGCAGTATGTAGTGTATAGAAGTATATAGTATATAGCAGTATGTAGTGTATAGAAGTATATAGTATTTGCAGTATGTAGTATATAGAAGTATATAGTATATAGCAGCATGTAGTGTATAGAAGTATATAGTATTTGCAGTATGGAGTGTATAGAAGTATATAGTATATAGCAGCATGTAGTGTATAGAAGTATATAGTATTTGCAGTATGGAGTGTATAGAAGTATATAGTATATAGCAGCATGTAGTGTATAGAAGTATATAGTATATAGCAGTATGGAGTGTATAGAAGTA
The DNA here is from genome assembly GCF_010015445.1 of Perca fluviatilis. Taxonomy (NCBI): domain Eukaryota; kingdom Metazoa; phylum Chordata; class Actinopteri; order Perciformes; family Percidae; genus Perca; species Perca fluviatilis. Next base: position 38,111,453 of record NC_053126.1, read on the forward strand.
TATAGTATATAGCAGTATATAGTATATAGAAGTATATAGCAGTATGTAGTGTATAGAAGTATATAGTATATAGCAGTATGTAGTGTATAGAAGTATATAGTATATAGCAGTATGTAGTGTATAGAAGTATATAGTATTTGCAGTATGTAGTATATAGAAGTATATAGTATATAGCAGCATGTAGTGTATAGAAGTATATAGTATATAGCAGTATGGAGTGTATAGAAGTATATAGTATATAGCAGTATATAGTATATAGAAGTATATAGCAGTATGTAGTGTATAGAAGTATATAGTATATAGCAGTATGTAGTGTATAGAAGTATATAGTATTTGCAGTATGTAGTATATAGAAGTATGTAGTGTATAGAAGTATGTAGTATATAGCAGTTTATGCCATGGTCTGGGTGAATACTCGATTCTGATTGGCTGCTGGGTGTCCATTATAAAGTGATGTAGGACACCTACTAAAGGAGTTCGGTGAAACTGACTGTTTACTGTTCTAAATGAATGCGCTACATTAAATCAAAAAGGAAATGTGGATTTATTATTTCCAACTCGTCCTCTGAACACCACAGGATGGCGCTAACACACACAGGCTGCAAGAAGTCAGTTCTACTGGCCCTCTGGACTGACTTTGTTTCACAGAGAATAACGTTATCTCACATATCTCAGCTCGCTGCTTCAGGCTGCGCCGCTGCAGCCGACAGTAACGTTACACATCGCGGATCTAATTCTTCGTAAAAGTCGTTATATTGTTTTGGGGACAATGACATGGCTGATGGCTAGCTTGTCTTGTTGTTCAACATACTGTCAAATTATTTTTACTGATTGCCAACTGTACACAATGTTATTGACTTTGGATCTTGCTAGCATAGCGTTAGCTTTCTGGCTCGTAGCTAAACTGAAGGCTTCTATTATATATCTATGGGGTTCTATCAGCTGAGCGGACTATATAAATATCTCCGGTTGCTAAGGGAGGCAAGTCGTATCTATGGTTCAAGAAGAACCATAGATACGACTTGCCTCCCTTAGGAACCTGAAGGATGGGAATGATTGTTCCAGGTATTAGTCAAACCGTCAGGCGTAACCAGGGAAACGGAGTTATTGTTTGGATAAACTTTAGATCTTGATTGTAAAACTAAAATATGAACTACTGTTTTAAAAATGTGTTATTTGGCAAGTGACCATGGTATAAGCGGGTTAATGCCCTTCGAGGTGTCCATTGTCAGGTAGTAATGGACTTCGTCCGACGCGGAGGACGGTTGCCTCCGCCGAAGTCCATTACTACCTGACAATGGACACCTCGTCGGGCATTAACCCTTACATGTAGTGTATAGAAGTATATAGTATATAGAAGTATGTAGTGTATAGAAGTATATAGCAGTATATAGTATGTAGAATTATATAGCATTATGTAGTGTACCTCTCCTCTCCACCGTTCGGATACACTTCTCCAGGAACTTTGGGATGGTGGCGTTCTCTCTGTGGCAGAGCGTGTCCAGGTGACAGCCAAACACGTTGTCTGAAACACACAGCATCAGCAAGATGATGATGATGATGATGATGACGACATCACATACACTTCTTATTGTGGGTCACCATGGAAACAGCTTACCTCTGATATAGCCCTTCTCCTTGACGCTCTGCAGCGTCGGCCTTCGCTGGAGGAAGCGCCGGAGTTTGGTCCGAACTCGCGTCTGCTCTGAGTCGGCGGTTCCTGTTGACGTCCGGCTCGCTAAAGCACAGGAGAAGATGAAGAAGAGACATTTCAGGGATATAACATCCATCTCCTCTGTGTCATAACTTCAGACTTAGAGCTCCCTGGGAGCCAGTGTTTGGGTCTCTGAAGGGACTTTTACTTTGGTAGAATCCCACCCATGTTGGGACTTTATTTTGAAAAGACACTGTTTATAGTCTGGTTGAATGCCACCCATGTTTGGACTTTATTTTGAAAAGACACTGTTTATAGTCTGGTTGAATGCCACCCATGTTGGGACTTTATTTTGAAAAGACACTGTTTATAGTCTGGTTGAATCCCACCCATGTTGGGACTTTATTTTGAAAAGACACTGTTTATAGTCTGGTTGAATCCTACCCATGTTGGGACTTTATTTTGAAAAGACACTGTTTATAGTTTGGTCGAATCCCGCCCATGTTGGGACTTTATTTTGAAAAGACACTGTTTATAGTTTGGTTGAATCCCGCCCATGTTGGGACTTTATTTTGAAAAGACACTGTTTATAGTTTGGTTGAATCCCGCCCATGTTGGGACTTTATTTTGAAAAGACAGTGTTTCTGTAGCGAGGGGAAGCTGACTGGTCCAAGGCTGCCGCTGCGCCGTAGTCTGACCAGTTGGGAGTGACCAGGGACAGATGAAGACCATGTGATAGGATCAGAAAGCACAGGGACTCACCGGTCCTCTTCCTGTCTTTGTCCTCTTTATCTGAAGCAGCTTCGTCCTCGTCCTCCGTCAGATAACCCTGATCCTGAAACACACACTACAGCTGAGACCTGAGAGGAGGTGTGTGTGTGTGTGTGTGTGTGTGTGTGTGTGTGTGTGTGTGTGTGTGTGTGTGTGTGTGTGTGTGTGTGTGTGTGTGTGTGTGTGTGTGTTACCAGCTGTTTGATGGTGTCCTGCATCACTTTGAGCCAGTCGGTGATGATGCTCTCCGTGTCGTACTGCATCAGATACTCGCAGCCGTGACGTGTCTTCAGCTGCACAATCACACACACACACACACACACACACACACACACACACACACACAGGTTACTACAGCAACCGTTGCCATGGTGAGAGAACCCTGAGAGTGCGTGTAGTGGGCGCGGTAGCGGGCGGCCTACCTCCAGGACGTTCTTCTTGGAGGACTTGTCCTTGGCGGCGCGACCCACCGAGGCTCCTCGCAACTCCACCGTGTACTCCGGAACGATCTGAGACGATTTATTCTGAAGGGCAGGACACAGGAAGTCAGCAGCATCCAATCAGAAGGTCCAATCACATATAACATATTGTTGTTATATTTAATATCCTCAAACTGAATGTGCAGTGACATGTGTTAAATTTTTTTATTTTAATTGGTTTGAAATCGGCTAAAGATTGTGCGTGTGCAGATTGTGTGTGTGCAGATTGTGCGTGTGCAGATTGTGTGTGTGCAGATTTTGTGTGTGCAGATTGTGCGTGTGCAGATTGTGCGTGTGCAGATTGTGTGTGGCCCTGATGGCTTATATATGTGATAATAAGATGCTGTGTGGTGGGTCTTACAGCGGTCCCAGGAGGGGCAGATTTGGGGTCTCTGTGGAAGGTTAGGATCCCTCCGTGCAGGACGGTCCACGACTGACTCCAGTTCTTCCTGTCAGACACAGAAACACACAACATCCCATCATGTACAAGAACATCATGGAGAAGACTCTTACTCACAAACAGAGAGAAGAAATGGCTCACCTGATCTTTTTGCCGTTATCGGCTACTTTGGTCTTATTCATGATGCCTGCTTTCTCCAGCAGATGGCCCTGCACAGACACAGAGACAGGTCAACATGGGAGTGGGGTGTGTGTGTGTGTGTGTGTGTGTGTGTGTGTGTGTGTGTGTGTGTGTGTGTGTGTGTGTGTGTGTGTGTGTGTGAGAACCATCACCAGAGCTTCAGGATTTTTGGTTAGTAGTTGGTTGAAAAACTTTGTGGTATAATAAGTATCATTTTGGGAAAAATACTTTTTTTAAAGAATTGCACAGCGTGCTCTTGAGAAATCTAATCTTTATTAGACCCCCCGTTAGTGACCAAGATGTTAGTTTAATTTTTCTTCGTTAGTTAGAACAACGGTTAGTAAAAACACCCGGCCCCATGGACACGTTTCCATGGTAACTACAGGAGATCTGACCCACGGCCACCAGACAGACACCCGACAGCCAATCAGGTCGCGGCACGTACGTGTGGCTGGCGGGAGCCGACGCTCCGGTCGGACAGATTCCTCTTCAGGGCGGGTCTGTCAGGAAGCTAACGGGATGACATCACAGGGTGACATCACAGGGGGTGGATCAATGAATGATGGGTGAAAGACAGAAGAACAGATGGACAGGGTTGAGAGGAAGGGTGAGACTGTCTCGACGTGTTTGCAAAAGTTATCTTCACACAAAAAAGTTTATCAAAAAGTTGAAAGAAATGTCGAAAAAAGCAGCGAAATTTTTTTTCAAAAAAAGTCAAAATAGCGTTGAAAAAGTTTGGAGAAAAAAAACAAAAACTAAGCGTAAAAACCCCCATGAAAAAACATTGAAAAATAGTCTGAAAAATGTAAAGAACAGACATTTTAACAGTAAAGGAGAGACATGTGAGACAGGTGAGTGTGTGAGAGACAGGTGAGTGTGTGAGAAAGGTGTGAGACAGGTGAGTGTGTGAGAGAGACAGGTGAGTGTGTGAGAGACAGTGTGTGTGTGTGAGACAGGAGAGTGTGAGTGAGACAGGTGAGTGTGAGTGAGAGACAGGTGAGTGTGTGTGTGTTTGTGTGTGTGAGACAGGTGAGTGTGTGTGTGTGTGAGACAGGTGAGTGTGTGTGAGATAGGTGAGTGTGAGAGGTAGGTGAGTGTGTGTGAGACAATTGAGTGTGTGAGACAGGTGAGTGTGTGTGAGACAGGTGAGTGTGTGAGAGACAGTGAGTGTGTGTGAGGCAGGTGAGTATGTGAGACAGATGAGTATGTGTGAGACAGGTGAGAGTGTGTGTGAGACAGGTGAGTGTGTGTGAGACAGGTGAGAGTGTGTGAGACAGGTGAGTGTGTGTGAGACAGGTGAGAGACAGGTGAGTGTGTGTGTGAGACAGGTGAGTGTGTGTGAGACAGGTGAGAGACAGGTGAGTGTGTGTGTGAGACAGGTGAGTGTGAGAGACAGGTGTGTGTGTGAGACAGGTGAGTGTGTGTATAAGACAGGTGAGTGTGTGAGACAGGTGAGAGTGTGTGAGATAGGTGAGTGTGTGTGAGACAGGTGAGTGTGAGAGACAGGTGAGAGTGTGTGTGTGAGAGACAGGTCAGAGTGTTTGAGACAGGTGAGTGTGTGAGACATGTGAGAGTGTGTGAGACAGGTGAGAGTGTGTGTGAGACAGGTGAGAGTGTGTGTGAGACAGGTGAGTGTGTACCTGTTGACTGTCTGGAGATTGTCTGTTGACGGAGATGTCGGTGAAGTCGGAGACGTTCCTCCGGTGGCTCGGAGCAAACGTCTAAAACACACAAACAGTTTTAATTAGTCGAAAAAAAATTTGATATAAGCATTGAAAAAAAAAAATGTGGGGGTTTAAAATGCGTTTTTTTCAACCCATTAAAAAAGCATTGTTTTCTTGAGAAGTTATCTTGCTGTTTGACTCACGTCTTCGGCCACGCTGTGTCTCCAGTTCCTGGCCGACGCCGTCGTTCCCTCCTCAGAAACTCCGTTTCCCATCAGCCTCTGGGGCAGAGACGGAATCTGGAACAATCAAAGAATGGTTAAAGTGAGAATGAGAGCTGCGGTGGCCAGACGACTTGATGTGTTGCCTGGTTACCTCCTGTAGATGGGCTCTGGGAATCAGCGGCACCACCGCTGGCTGCTGCTGAGGATTCTGGGAAAAACAAAAACGGACATTTAATATTCAAGATGACAAGATAAAAAAGTGTGTGTGTGTGTGTGTGTCTGTGTGTTTGTGTGTCTGTGTGTGTGTGTGTGTGTCTGTGTGTGTGTGTGTGTGTGTGTGTCTGTGTGTGTGTGTGTGTGTCTGTGTGTGTGTGTGTGTGTGTGTGTGTGTACCGTTGTGAAGACGGTGTCATTGTGGTGGTTAACAGGATAATCTTCCTCTGGCAGCGGAGGCTTCAGTTTAAACACAAACACAGTTATTAAACATGTTGAAACACGTTAAACATTATAAACATGACTGGTTTCACTGATATTTATTTACTTTCTTTTCAATATTTCACACAATAGAACATGTGTAGGTGACCATGGTGATGCTGATTTATTCTGGAATCAGACAGCAGCCTTCTAGAATTGAGTGATTCAGATGCGTAACTATCGGTAAGCAGGGTACGCGGTTGCCACTGGTGGTCAAAAAGGTTAACTTCATGCCCTGGTGGGGAGTAAATGTAGCTCTGTGTCTTTGCAGTGTGGGGAGCAAATGCAGCTCTGTGTCTTTGCAGTGTGGCCAGTAAATGCAGCAAAATGGTGTTTGGCTTCCCTGCATGTTGCAATGGTGTGGAGACCCTTCACTCATTTACCAACAAAAGTCCGCCAGAAGAACAAAAACCTTCTTCTGCATATACTGCCCACACTGCAGAGGCACAGAGCCGGTTTAACATTTCACTTTAAACGTTTTCACGCAAACAATGAAACATGGGATTCATTCAGACGTAAAAAAAGTTGTTTTTGTCCCAAGTACTTTCACACAGAACGGCATTATTGCGCGGCGAACAAGGTTGAATTTTCTGAGCTTAAAGACATCAACCAATCACCTTGTGTTGTTTAATTACTAGGATCATAACACAACAACACAGAGGCTGCTGTCCTAACTACAGACTGTACAAACAGAAAACTTTATTACTCCATTCAACCCTGACAAAGGCAGCGTTTACCAGAGACGATCTTTCCATTCTTGCCTTTCACAATAAAAGCCCTAGACATATGCTACAAAGAGGGAATTTAATTACAGCCTTTAACCCTCCTTGACCCATTTTCTAAAAGTTTCTATATCGGAAATTTGGGTTTCTTTCAACCAAATTGTCAAAAGAAAATAACGTGGATGGTTCCATACAACGTTCTTCACAAGTTAAATAAATGATCGGTTCACTTCTTTCAGTGAATTTGGGTGTTTTATTTTATTTTATAGCATTGCTGAAAAGATTATGAATGAACGTTGAAAAATGTGACAAAAATGTCAGAAAAAGTGCAGAAAAAAGGGAAAAAAAATTGACAAAAACATCAGATAATGTAACAAAAACGTCAGGAAAAGTGACAAAAGTGTTAAAAAAAGACAACCAAATTTTTTTTCCAAATTTGACCCAGAAAAACATTAAGTTGCATGGTCGACGGGAAGATAACACGAGGGTTAAGTCTGGAAGACTTGAGTCATCTAAAAGCAGACGTGTGTCTGGATCGTACCGGGCCTGCGGTGGGCTTCCTGTTGGTGGTGGATCCTGGGGGTGAGGAGGGCGACGGCGGCTCCGGGGCGTCCCAGGACGTGGCTCCTGATGCGGGATTGTAGTAGTAAAACCTCCCAGAGACTTCGTCCACCAGCTGCTCCCAAACACAGGAACCCTGACAGGAAGCAGACACGGTTTACTTTAAGTAGAATACTACTACTCTTCTTTAGTTAGGAAGACGACAGGTGTGTTTCTACCGCTCCGTAGAGAGCAGACTGCCTGCAAGATCTGCACACCTCCCCAAAACTAGTTTGACTGAAAGAAAGCCCCGAGCATACAGACACCCTCTGTTTACAACGTTTCAGGACAATTCAAACACAAACTAACAGACCCAGAAACACAGAACTGCTCTTAACACATCTCAAGATTAGGGATGAATTCAGCAGAAAATTTTGTTTTTACTTTCTTTCATATATATTCATAATGACATACTATCTCGCACCTGGTGCAGCAAAAAGCCTGACCCAAGTCTCTTTGCTAGTTTAAGACCAACGCAGTTGTCAGTTTCCTGTCCAGCGCCCACGTCGTTTAAATAACAAATACACCTGGGCTCATCTGTGGCCCATGGGCGTGCTGGTCTTACAGGGAGGTGTGTTCAGGTGCATTCTGGGCGTGCTGGTCTTACAGGGAGGTGTGTTCAGGTGCATTCTGGGCGTGCTAGTCTTACAGGGAGGTGTGTTCAGGTGCATTCTGGGAGTATTGCTATCTTGAGGCAGCGGGAAGTGATCGCGCCATAGACCAACAAAAACCTGGTCTAAAGTCAATAACGCAGCATTTCATTTTTATTTTAACAGAGCATTAGTAAAATGCTACTAGGCTCGTGCACAGAACGTGCACACTATGCTTGTTACACACACAGGGACGCACAGCAGCACACACACACACACACACACACACACACGCAGAAGATTACAAATAAAAATATTACAGACAAATCCTCCATCATAACAGCAATGCTCCAAGGTCCAAACGCGCCTGGCTTTTAAAGGAAAGGGAGATGATCTCTGATTGGTTTATTACATGTTACGCCTAAAACACACCTCTGATTAATGAAGATACTAAGGACAACCCTTTTGGAACATGCGCCCGGCGCACGGACCCTTTCTTCCGCCGTCAAACTAGCAGAAGTGGATTTGGACACGCCCTAAACGCACCTGCACCAGGCGCTTCACACCGTGACCTCAGATCGTTAAAATAGGGTCCATAGTCTCTTTTATATGTACTTATTCACCTGTTTTGCACGTTTGCTGATGTTTGCACAAGTACTATAACAATAAAGACTACTTCTTTTTTTTCTTCTTCTTCTTTTTTTCTTTTCTTTCTTTTTTCTGACAAACAGAACAACAGAAGGAAGTGAGACGGAACAATAACAGAACTGACAAGACGGGACTGGACAGGACAGTTGACAAACACCAGGATGTATTAATAATTGGGTAGAATGATCTACGATTCATAGACTTAGGGGACCAGGTATCTTCAAAGGCTGACATTTGCTTCTTTCTGTGTGCATTGTGTTTTTCCACTGATATGTATTCTGAGATTGATTGATGTGGCAAGAATTCTTTGATTTCCAGTTTTGGAGGTCTACTTTCTTAGCGACAGCTAGAGAAATGAACAACAGATTCGTGAATTTTTGCGGGATGTGGATTTCAGAGATATCACCAAGGAGACAGAGTGTTGGAGATTATGGGATGCTGTAGCTCAGGGTGGTGGACTGTGTCTCAGTGACCAGGATCCAGAATGAGTGAACTGGTTGACAGAGCCACATGGTGTGCAGATAGTCGTCTGTGCTACCTAAGGTGCATTGTGAACAGATACCTGTGTTGCTAGGCCCATTTTGAACATTTTCCTTTGGGTGATATGAGTCCTATGAATGACTTTATATTGTATTAGCTGTAGGTTGGTGTTAGCGGTCATGGAGAAGGTATTCTTACAGATTTGTTCCCAGTAATCAGGGGTGGGAGAGAAGGCCAGATCAGCTTCCCACTTGGTTGTTGGGAGTGTTATTGTTGTGTTTAGGTTGGAAATCATTGTTTATAGCCAGGAGGTTAGTTGATTTGAAGTTATTAATTTTCAAAAGATCTTCTGTGAGCTGAGAGGGTTGTAATGTGTTATTGGTGATTCCGATTTTATCTTTGATTTTAAGTCTAAGTTGTTGATATTGAAGGAACTGTTCTCTCCCAACCCCATATTTCTCTGTGAGTGTGTTAAATGACATGAAATGGTTGTTCTCAAATAGGTGGTGAAGGTGTGTGATTCCTTTTTGTGCCCATATGGAGAAGTAAAAAGGTTTGTTCTGTAACATGAACACTGGGTTGTGCCAGAGTGGGGTGAACTTGTTTAACTGTAGTGATGATTTTGTGATTTGGGTCGTTTTCCACCAGGCTGTCAGAGTTGAATAGATGGTAATGCGTTGGCAGAAGTTGGATTTCTTGATTGATTGTGAGAGGAAGGGGAGATCTGCAATTGGGATGTTTGTACATTGGTTTTGTTCCAGTTCCAGCCATGGGTAATTGTGCTTATGTATATTGATCCATTTACCCTGTACTGTAATTGATTTGCCAGGAAGTAGTGAAAGAAGTTTGGTGCCTCAAGCCCACCATGTGATTTTTTATTTTGCAGTGTTGAGAGTGATATTCTCATTTTTTTTGTTTTTCCAATAAAATTGTGTTGTTAAGGAATTGAGATTTTTTAACCATTTGTCTGTAGGAGTGATGGGGATCATCGAAAAAAGGTAATTAATCTGGGGTAGGGTTTTCATTTTGACTGCAGATATTCTTCCAATGAGTGTGAGTGGGTGTTTAGACAAGCTTTTATATTTGTTTTTGATTTTCCTGAGAAGGGGAGTATAGTTGAGGGCGTAAAGTTCTGATAGCTTGGGGGAAATCTGAATCCCTAGGTACTTGATGTTGCCTGTGTGAAGGTGGAGGGAAGTGTCCTGAGCTCCAAAATCCCATGCGTCATCTGAGAGGGGTAGTAAGATTGATTTGTTCCAGTTGATAGTGTAATGCGAGACATGGGAGAATCTGTTGATGTTATTGAACGTTTCTTTAAGTGATACCTGTGGGTTCTGTAAATAAAGTCAAAGATCATCTGCATATAAACTCATTTTGTGTTGTACGTTGGCTACCTGAATTCCTTTGATTATGCTGTTTTGTCGTATTGCTGCTGCAATAAAAAAGACTACTTGGTCCTAAACATGGCGACTGGTGACTCGTACCTGCGAGGAGGCGGGGGAGAGCAGAGGGGAGGGGGATGGGGAGCACCCTCTGGACCGGTCCATGTCTGCAGACGGCGGGGGGGTGGCCCCACGGGGGTCGGACCACGTGGTCTGTTTACTCACAGTATGGAAATAAAACACCTTCCCACTGTCCTGGTCTGTGTGCACCTGACAGACAGACAGACAGGAAGGAAGGCAGACAGACAGGCAGGTAGGCAGACAGACAGACAGACAGACAGACAGACAGAGACAGACAGACAGACAGACAGAGAGACAGGCAGGTAGGAAGACAGACAGACAGACAGACAGACAGACAGACAGACAGACAGGAAGGAAGGAAGGAAGGAAGGAAGGAAGGAAGGCAGACAGACAGACAGACAGACAGACAGACAGACAGACAGACAGACAGGCAGATACAATAAATAAATATTGTTGTTGCATCTCTTTTCGGTGTTGTAATTTGTAGACGTCCCTAAGCACTCGTCTTACTGCCAGTAGCAGCAGAGAGCAGAAGCCAACAGGCAAGTGCTATTTACATAAACTTCTGGTGTACTTACAAACTTTCCAATCCATCGTTTTATGATTGCATAACCTATTTGTACTAGTGTAGACGTTTGGTACCATTTCGGGCATTATTACTGGGGTAATGTACAAGATACACTCTTGGATCCATTAGCGCCTGCACTAAGCTATTCAGCTGATAACGCTAACTCTCCCATTGTTTGACCCAGGTGAAAAAAGCTTCTGGGGGGTTTGGCTCGAGGTCGTGGTGCAAAGGACCCTAGGGTGAAATTACTCCCAACCAGCACTTCATTTAAGACAATAATATATATGCAAAGGCCCACTTTTTCAAACTCCTCCATCCAATCTGGACGAAACATTGGAATGGAAACTTTTCTTAAACGTTGTTTATCTGTTGAAATGCCTCTGAGCCAGGCAGCAGAGCATCAGCTGTTCCTCAGAAACATGTGAGCTGTAAACTGAAGGGATCAGATTCCAGCCATGAAACTTTAATGAGCTCAGCTGAGAGAGACTGAAACATGAAGCGAGGGCACAGAGGGACGCTTTGGGAAAACATGTTGAAGTTGACCATTTATTATGCAAAGTGGCAATGACTTCAGTTTAGATCACACACATGCTATACATGCTATACGTGCAGTTTAAAATCCTATAGCTTACTTACTAACAGCTAGCTTAGCAGAGGGTTGCCCAGGCAGTTGGTACTCCTGCTGGGTTTTTATATATAGATTTAGGGCCCTATTTTAATGATCTGAGCACACGACGTGAAGCGCTTGATGCAGGTGTGTTTAGTGTGTGTCCAAATCTACTTTAGCTAGTTTGACGGCGGAAAAAAGGGTCCGTGTGTCGGGCGCATGGTCCAAAAGGGTTGTACTTAGTGTCTTCATTTTGGGCGTAACCAATCAGAGATCATCTCCCATTCCCTTTAAAAGCCAGGCGCGTTTGGACCTTGGAGCATTGCGATCATGATGGAGGATTTGCACCGTAATATTTTTATTTGTAATCTTCTGCATGTGTGTGTGCTGCTGTGCGTCCCTGTGTGTGTTACAAGCATAGTGTGTGCGTGTGCTGTGCACGAGCCTAGGAGCATTTTACCAATGATCTGTTAAAATAAAAATGAAATGCTGCGTTATTGACTTTAGACCAGGTTTTTGTTGGTCTGGGTGCGATCACTTCCCGCTGCCTCAAGATAGCAATACTCCCAGAATGCACCTGAACACACCTCCCTGTAAGACCAGCACACCCAGAATGCACCGGAACACAGCTCCCTGTAAGACCAGCACGCCCAGAATGCACCTGAACACACCTCCCTGGGTCGGTCTTAAACTAGCAAAGAGACTTGGGTGGGGCTTTGTGCTGCGCCAGGTGCGAGACAGGGACCTAAGTTTTAGCAGTAGTAGCTTTATAGTAATGTCAGCATTGGAGCAATGACAACAGCTGGTTGCTAATAATACATACCGTTATTCAAACTAAACTAATGCTACTAAAGTGTGTGACGGGAGTAGAAACCCTACCAAATATTTCAGCTTACCTGCCAGCCATCCTGTGGGTGGAGCGGGGAGGCGGGGCTTATCATCCCAGAGGAGGAGCCTGGTGGTGAGGGGGCGGGGCCTGGTGGCGGCGATGGCGGGAGGGCGGGGCCAGAGACGGAGATCTGAGGGAGGGACGCTTTCTTCAGAGAGGAGACGTTAGCGTAGACGGGCGAGAGCGGGGCCGCCTCAGGACCAATCTGAGAACCAATCACATTATAGCACAACATAAACAAAACTACAGACAGAAACACAACGCAGAACGCAGCGCTAGCTCGCCCTAAAGACACACAACCCACCACAGCCACACATGTTATGTAATGTGTTGGTCTATCTGTAACTGTCCCAAACAGGTCTCTCTTGAGAATGATTAGCTGTATGAATAAAGGTTAAATTAAATACATAATATCTACGCTACAGACATCATGGCTCCCCAAAGAGGAGCACCTCTGCCAGCTGACACAAAGACCAAGTCGAGACAGAGCTGCACTTCCTGACACAAACTGCAGCCAGTCCCAACTACATATTTCTCCAAATTCAAACACAAACATCCCAAATTTGACCCAATGAACAAAATGCTAATCCTGTTGAGAGAGCACACAGAGAGCTGCAGTCTAGCAGCAGAGTATGTCTTTACCTGCCACACACATGCACACACACATGCATGCACACGCATGCACACACGCACGCATGCACGGACACACGCACGCACTCAGGCTTTAACGCGTTAAGAGTTTTCTGTTTCGTGAGGTTTTCCTCGTTAACTCTGACAGTCTTTCTCTGGGTGGAGGGACAGGAAGAACCACTCCTATGTTTTATAAACAGACACACACACACACACACACACACACACACACACACACACACACACACACACACACACACACACACACACACACACACACACACACACACACACACACACACACACACACACACACACACACACACACACACACACGTCAGTAGCAGCCTGTTTCTTTTCTTTCTGTTGAACAATAATAGTTGACTTATTAAATTCATCTGCATTCATCAGTCGGAGTCATTTTGTGTGAACTCTCTAAGTGACTAGTTCTCCTGTTGTCCTGTTTATCTGTCAGCTCGCTCCCTATTCTGTCTGTTCTAATCTCTGTAGCTCTACCTTCTGCTCCGGTTGGCTTCCTCTCTGCTGTCTTTGAATTTTAAAAAGCATTTTAACATCCAGGCCTACAGATGAAAACACATCCTGGCATTTGTAACCCGTGTATAATCATATCTGTTATTAGTTTGCACCGTGCCCTTCTTCAGTTAGCTGAGGTGACCTGTAACAGAGTAGTTTCCAGTTTAAAGGATCAGGTGAATGTGTAACAGCCTGTCAGCTGACTGCAGATCAGCTCTTTAAACATAACAACAGCCTGAAACACAACTAAAAAGTCTTCCATCGGTTTGTTTCAAGTCAACTAAAAGTTTACCTCTAGTTCAGGAGGAGTGGACTTACCCATAATGCCTCTCTCTGTTTGTGTCCGTAAAGTCTCCTCAACATCCAACTCAAAGTGTGGAACCGGTCTGTAACTGAAGCTGGCAGACTGCAGCCTGTAGTCCTGCCCCCTGTCCCTGGGCAGCCTGTAGTCCTGCCCCCTGTCCCTGGGCAGCCTGTAGTCCTGCCCCCCGTCCCAGGGCAGCCTGTAGTCCCGCCCCCTGTCCCAGGGCAGCCTGTAGTCCCGCCCCCTGTACCTGGGCAGCCTGTAGTCCCGCCCCCTGCCTCTGGGCAGCCTGTAGTCCCACCCCCTGTGACGGTGTTGAGTGTAATCACTGGCCAAATTGGCTATTCAGTTTCCCATGTTTCCAATGTTCCCACCAAAGTACGTACATACATACCCACAAATTGGCGGGTTGGTGGTTGTCAATGTAAAGCCAGCCCTGAACACAATGTCCTAAACTCCTCTTTTTGGCATGCTTCTGGCATGAATGACAATGTGTGGCGCTTTTCACATATTAATTCTCAGCTCAACAACACAACACACCAGACAGTCTGAGGAGCAGACTCCAACACCCACAATGCACCACAGCAAGTCAAACTATATAACTCCACCAACTGAGTGTTAACACGGGACTCACAGCACAGATCTCCACATCACATCTCAATATTCTTGGGGGATTATGTACAATAATTACTCAATAATAATGTCTGTGTGTCTGTGTGTGTGTGTGTGTCTGTCTGTGTGTGTGTGTGTGTGTGTCTGTGTGTCTGTGTGTGTGTGTGTGTGTGTGTGTGTGTGTGTGTGTGTGTGTGTGTGTGTGTCTGTGTGTGTCTGTGTGTCTGTGTCTGTGTGTGTGTCTGTGTGTGTCTGTGTGTGTCTGTGTGTCTGTGTCTGTGTGTGTGTCTGTGTGCATGTGTGTGTGTGTGTGTGTGTGTTGATTAAAACTTGTAATCTTTTTGTAAACATTTGACAGCGTGTACCTCCTGCAGGCGTCGCTGCAGCGCCACTCTCTCCCAGTTTCCTGTCCGACCCTGAACACATCCTGCCGGCTGTGACATCACTGCATCCTGCTGACCTCATCACATCCTGCTGTGACATCACACTGACCCTGACCTCCCTCCCTTTGGTTTTTAAAGAAGAGAAACTAAGAATGAACACCAAAAGTAAAGGAGATAATTATAAGAAATTAATTTTTTTTAAATTAAACAAAAATAATAGATGTATAATACATGAAAGGATTTATCTAAACAATAAATTAAAAATTAAATTACAACCATTTAAGATTAAAATGAATTAAAAAATCTAAATAAAAAACAAAAAATAAATTAAATTAAATAAAAATGAAAATTAGTAGTTCTTTTCTAAACCATAATAAATAAAAAAATTAGTAATAGAACATGTATATAAATATAAAAGCTAATGAATGAAAACCACCTAATAGGTGTGATTAAAGTCTGGTGCGGCGCTGCAGATCAGAGGTCAAAGGTCAGCAGAGGAAACAGAAATTTTTTTTCTGCTCTGACTTCCTGTGTGGACGCTGCAGGAAATGACACGCTGCTCTGAAACCTGACTGTTTTATATTCTATATGATGTTTAGTACACGCACGCACGCACGAACGCACGAACGCACGCACGCACGCACGCACGCACGCACGCACGCATGCACAGTAACAAATGCCAAAGGCCAATGAGTGTGTGTGTGTGTGTGTGTGTGTGTGTGTGTGTGTGTGTGTGTGTGTGTGTGTGTCTCTCTCTCTGTGTGTGTTACCTGTGTTGGGGGTGGGGCTGGGGGTTGAGGCGGCGCTGCAGGACTCTCCCGTCCTCCAATCAGAGTGTCCAGGTCCAGGTTCAGGTCCTGGATTGACTCGTAGATGTGGTTTGATTCTTCCTCCTTCAGCGAGTCTCCTTTTCTCTCCTCCTCTTCCTCTTCCTCCTCCTCCTCCGTCTCTATCGGCGACTCCTGCGTGTCCTGGCAAGCCGTGGATGGTGAGGGTGCGGCGGTAACCACGGGGACAGACGGCGTCGCCACGGCGATGAGAGGGGCGTGGGGCCGCGGCGCCACGACGACGGGGTCCGCCGGGTTGAAACCGGGAACTCTGGGTCTGTCCGAGTCTTTGTGTTCGTCCAAGAACACGGGGAGCTTCTTGTTGACGGCGCTGTCGGCCATGTTTGTAGTCACGCTGCCCGTCGTTGGTTTGCCCGTTGCTGGTTTGCCCGTTGCTGGTTTGCCCGTTGCTGGTTTGCCCGTTGGTTTATCTGCAGGACCAGCGGGAAGGCTGCTGGGAAGGCTGCTGGGAAGGCTGCTGGGAAGGCTGCTGGGAAGGCTGCTGGGAAGTCGCGGCGCCGTCAAGGGGGAGGCGTCGTGGACGTCCGGCGGGAATCCAAACGTGGACATGCGGTTCTCGGTCTTCCGGTATCTGTCGGGTCTGAGCCGGATCAGAACCTCGTCCGCTGGTTTGGTTCTGGGTTCCTCCAGCACCGCTTTATTACCGGAAACTTAACGTAAAAGAAACAGTGAAACACACTTTTAGTAAACTCTATCTGAATAAAAAGAAAGCTGAAGCTATGTTGCTAAATAAAAGTAGAGAAAGCTGTTGTTGAGTCAGCGCTGAGCCATGGTTATTCTAGCTGCAGTCTTTTCGTTTTTTTGCAGGTTTATCCATATGGGATGGGAGGAAAACGTGCTCTGATTTATTGGCATTTCTTTAAACCAATCACAATCGTCTTGGGCGGGGCTAAGCTCCAGACGGAGCCCCGGTGCCTCTGCTAAATAGTCTCAGGAAGGAACTTGTTTTGGTGGAACATGTGTACGTTCAAAAGTAGTTTTAGTCGTGCCACAGAAAACTCAGATTGGACAGATAGTCTAGCTAGCTGTCTGGATTTACCCTGCAGAGATCTGAGGAGCAGATAACCATAGTCCTCACAAATCCACCGGAGGTTAGAACGCCAACACAAAGACAGAGGAAGGGGACGGACATCTGGCGGCACCAGAGGAATATAAGTGGAACGTTGAGGATATAGATTCACTCTAAGAATTAAATCTTTAAAATAACAGAAAAAGTTATGGTAGTTCATTACCTGGACTTTGTCTCTCAATTAAAAAAGGAAAATTATCACTGTACTACAGTTAAAATAACAGAATGTTATATATATATATATATATATATATATATATATATAGCCCCTCTAACCCCCCATTGCAGTTGAAAATATTAACTACTACCACCAATATTTCTCAAGACATTGTAAACTCCCCCTACTGCCAGTCATTGGCAATAACACGTCCTCTGCTCCCTATTCATTTTAACAGTGAGGTCTTTGCTCCCTGGGAAGCGTACCAGCAGATCCGTGTCCAGGTATCTGCGCCCCCTGGCCCGAGCTTCTGCTGTGCCTAGCAGTGGGTCCGTGCCATCACCAACAAGTATTTTATCTTGAATGATTTATTCACTGACAAATGCCTTGATTTCTTATTCCTGACTGAGACTTGACACAGAAACACAGAATTCGGAAGTCTAATTGAACTTTGTCCACCAGACTGTTGATTTATCAGTGCTCCAAGGATCTCGGGCCGGGGTGGAGGGCTTGCGGTGGTGTTTAAAAACCGCTTTCAAAGTCGGACAGTAAACCATTGGTTTTTTTTCCACATTTGAACTACAGGTGACCAAAGTTGGAATTTCAAATCCATTTTATTGTATTTTAATTTACTGGGCCCCTGGTTCAAAGAGTTCTTTTATGTCTGAATTCAGTGAACTTTTGTCCTCTATTATTAGGTTGGATAAAGTGGTTATGGTTGGTGACTTTAACATTCACGTCGATGACATGTCTTGCACCTTTGCTGCGGATTTTCGTAATGTCACTGAGTCTTTTAATTGTATCCAACATATGTCTGGTCCCACACACGTTGGGGGGTCATACTTTGGAACTTGTTTTTACACTTGGTCTTAATCTTGACTCTATCTGCACTGAGGAGCTGCATGTCACTGACCATGACTGCATTTTATTCAGCCTGTCTTTTAATTTAGATTTATGGCCCAGTAAACGTATAAGCTGTTCTTGCATCTTAAAGTGATGGTTCGGAGTAATTCACCCTAGGGTCCTTTGCACCATGACCTCGAGCCAAACACCCCCCGAGAAGCTTTTTTCACCTGGGTCTAACATTGGGAGAGTTAGCTAGAGTAGCGTTATCAGCTGAATAGCTTAGCGCAGGGGCTAACGGACCCACGTTTGTATCTTGTAAGTTACCCCACTAATAATGCCCGAAATGATACCAAACGTCTACAAGTAGTACAAATAGGTTATGCTCTCATAAAACGATGGATTGGAAAGTTTGTAAGTACACCAGAAGTTTATGAACACTTGCCTGCTCTCCTCAGCTCTCTGTTGCTGCTGCTGCTACCTGCAGTTAGACGAGTGCTTAGGGCCGTCTACAAATTACTACACTGAAAAGAGTTACAAGAAAAATATTTATTAATTCAATGATTAAATAAGGTTATGTCTCCAAACTTACCTCAATTATTACTTGTCTCCTGCTAGTTATACTACATCACTTACTTTAAAAAAAAAGTTAAATTAATAAATATTTTTGTTGCATGTCTTTTCGGTGTTGTAATTTGTAGACGCCCTAAGCACTCGTCTCACAGCAGCAACAACAACAGCAGAGAGCAGAAGCCAGCAGGCAAGTGTTATTTACATAAACTTTTGGTGTACTTACAAACTTTCCAATCCATCGTTTTATGAGAGCATAACTTATTTGTACTACTTGTAGACGTTTGGTATCATTTCGGGCATTATTAGTGGGGTAACTTACGAGATACAAACGTGTGTCCGTTAGCCCCTGCGCTAAGCTATTCAGCTGATAACGCTACTCTACGCTAACTCTCCCAATGTTAGACCCAGGTGAAAAAAGCTTCTGGGGGGGTGTTTGGCTCGAGGTCATGGTGCAAAGGACCCTAGGGTGAATTACTCCTAACCATCACTTTAACTTGCCTTCTCAGCTGAAAGGTTTTCTGCAGCTTTTGACCAAAGTGTAGTGTTGTCTTCTAATACAGACATTAATTGTCTGGTCCACTCCTTCAACACATATTGCTCATCAGTTTTGGATAAAGTGGCTCCAAATAAAATGTGACTTGTTCCAGCTGTCAACTCATCCCCATGGTTAAAGGACTCCACTTGCTCTTTCACGTTTATGTCGGAGGGCTGAACGAAGTGCCAATCTTTTCAAATAAAGACTGCAGTGACTTTCTATTGTTCTTTGAAAATAAGATCAGAGATGTCAAGAATAGCATCATCTCTTGTGCTACTGCATGTTCTTTTCAGTTCACTCGGCCATCAATTTTGAATTGTTTTGCTCCTATTTCATTGCAAGAACTCACTGACTTGGTGAGCAGTATGAAATTTTCCTTGAGCCCGGTAGATGTTATACCAACTTCCCTATTTATAAATGTCCTTGGGTCTGTAAGTACTTGTGTACTCTCTATAATCCACTGCTCTCCGCAAACTGGTTGTGTCCCATTGTATTTTAAACATGTAGTTGTTCAGCCACTATTAAAGAAAACAAATCTGGATCCATCAATTCCCGCAAACTATAGGCCAATCTCCAAAATGCCTTTTATTTCCAAAATTTTATAAAAAGTTTTTGCCAAACAGTTCTCTGCTGTTTTGGCCAGACACAACATACTAGACACATTTCAAATCGGGCTTCCGCCAGAAACACTCTACAGAAACCGCTCTTCTTAGAGTGTCCAATGATTTAATGATGTCTTCTGATATGGGTAAATGTTCTGTTTTGGTGATGCTGGACCTTAGCGCAGCTTTTGATACAGTGGATCACGCCATCTTGCTTGAAAGACTTAAGCACTGGGTTGGTATCTCATGGCGCGCCCTGGATTGGTTCTCCTCCTATCATTCAGATAGAAGTTTTTCTGTGTCACTGCGTCCCTATTTCTCTGAAACTGCTGCCATTTCTTGTGGGGTGCCGCAGGGCTCTGTGTTAGGTCCTATTTTATTTACATTGTATATGCATCCCCTAGGCCACATAATTAGGCAATTTGGAAATATATGTTATCATTTCTATGCTGATGACATCCAGCTGTATGTTTCTTTTAATCCGGAGGAAACTAACAAAGTGTCAGTACTGCTCAAATGTTTGTCTTCCATTAAGGAGTGGTTGGCAAACAATTTCTTGCAGCTTAATGAAGATAAGACCGAAGTCCTTATTCTTGCTCCGGATACTACAGCCTCCAAGGTTGTTCAGCTTTTGGGGTCTTTTTCTTCAGCAGTACAGGCCAAACTCCGAAATCTTGGTGTCATATTTGATCAGAATATATTTCTTGACCAACATATCAAATCACTAACCTGCACACGTTTCTTTCAACTGAGAAACATTGCTAAGGCTTAAAAAAAAAATTGTTTGGTTCTGGTTGGTTGTCAGTTGAGGTCATGGGTTGATAGGGAATTTATTAGGGCCCGAGCACGAAAGTGCAAGGCCCCAACGGTGCCTTGCACTGAAAGTGCGAAGGAACCTATTGTTTTTCGTCAGATTATTTTTCCGAGTCCATCGTCGCATTTTTGAGGGGGTTAGCATGCACGAAAACTCACAACAATTTGCAAACATGTCACAACTGGTGAAAATTGCAAAGATTCAAAATAATTACTCATATGCACCACTAGGTGGCACTATTGCAGAAAAACCCGCGTTTGGCCCTATAACTCCCAAGCCGTACATCGCACATTCAAAAACCATATATCTTCACATTCCCTGGATCCAGCTGAATCTCCTGATATAGGCCACGCCCATTTCCGCCTAGACTTTTATGCGTGAAAAATGGCGATTTATTGAAAACCTACTTTGCCGAACTCCTCCTAGACCGTGCAACCAATCTGCATGAAACTTGGCAGGTAGCATCTCTAGATGGACCTGACAAAAGTTATCCAAAGAATTTTTATAGGATAAAAATTGCCCATATTACGTACAAACAAATGTGTGTAGCTAAGTATGAAAACACCAACTTTGCCATATCTCAACCAAAATAATTGCTATTAACGCAAAACTTAAGATTCTTGTTTGCCATGACCCTCTGGAGGTGCCCCACACATTTTACGAACATTGGCCACTAGGGGGCACTACAAGTACATAAAGTTTATACCTCATGAACTACTCATCCGATTTTTACAAAATTTGATGGGTACCATCTAGGGCCACTCATGAGGCCACCCCTATAGTAAGGTACGGACTGGTCAAAGTGGGCGTGGCCTATGTGACCCTAATTGATTTTAGCCCTTGGGCACATGACGGCCTCTTTATACACGAAAACTCACAAAAATTGGTGCACACATAAACACCTGGGAGCTTTGTGAGACTGTACAGTGATTTGGGCCATACCTCTAAGCGGGCTCCATAGCGCCCCCTAAGGTGTGGAAGGCCTTAACATGGACATAGTTGCTCCGATCATCACCAGATTTAATACACATATTGCTCTAATCATTGCGGACATATTTCCCATTTACCTTCATTAGCTCCGCCCAACCGGAAGGCGGCCATTTTTAATTATGCATTTTTCAGGTGTTTTACATTCTTTCGAACTCGTCCTAGGCCGTGATTTCAATCTTCTCGAATCTTTGCAGGTAGTATCTGTTGACCCTCATGACGAAAAGTTATCCAGAGAATTTTGATAGTTGAAAAAATGCACAAGTTATAGGAACTTCCTGTCTAAACAGGAAGTTGCCTTATCGTGGCAACAATTATTCGCATTGCCCCGAAACTTGACAAGGTTGTTCCTCATGGCCGGTTTAGAATCTGTGCCAAAGTTAGCGGCAATCGGCCATTAGATGGTGCGGTTTTAATTTTTTTTTTTATTAATCAGCAAAATATTGATATATGGGAAGCCTACTTTGTCTAACTACTCCTGGGACGTGAGTCCGATCGGCACGAAAACTTGCAGATAGACTTGGAGGACCCTGGTGACAAAAATGTATCAAATGAATATTGATAGCTAACACAATGTGCAAGTTACAGAGGACCAACTTCCTGTTGGTGGGTGTCGAAACAGGAACGGTTGTATCTTGCACACGGCTGTTCCGATAGACACAAAACTTAAGACAGTTGTTCCTCATATGCCAATGAGGCTGTGTGCCAAATATGGTGTCAATCGGCCTTTAGATGGCGCTGTTTTCATTTTGTTAATTAATTAACAAATTCGCTTTATGCGAAACCTCCTTTTTTTAACTCCTCGTAGAGCGGGAGTACCATCTGCACAAATATTTACGCGAGACTCTGTGGACCCTCCTGACAAAAAGTTATCAAAAGAATTTTGATAGCTGACACAATGTGCAAGTTACAGAGGACCAACTTCCTGAAGGGGGCTGTCAAAACAGGAAGTTGCGTATCTTACCAAGTCTTATTCAGATTGCCACCCACCATGACACAGTTGTTCCGCATAGGGGCTTGAGCATCCATGCCAAATTTAGAGTGAATCGGCCATTAGATGGCGCTGTTAGAATTTTTTTTATAAATTTTTCACATTGCGATATATGGGAAACCTACTTTGTCTAACTCCTCCTGGGCCGTGAGTCCAATGTGCACGAAAACTTGGATATAGACTCGATGGACCCTCGTGACTAAAAGCTATTAAAAGAATTTTGATAGCTAACACAATGCGCAAGTTATGGAGGAACAACTTCCTGTAGGTGGGTGTCGAAACATGAACGGTTCTATCTTGGCAAAAGTTATTCCGATTTACATGAAACTTAGAATGTGTTGTCTACATGTGATGTTGCATTTGCCCCCCCCGGGGCAAGAAGCGAGGGCCCGTCATCGCTGCTTGCAGCTTTAATTTTTTTCCCAGCGGCAGCAAGGGATAGGTAGGAATTTTTTTTTCCTTTACAGTAGCGATGGATAATGTATTTTTTCATAACATAGCCTACCTATTACTAAATGTACAGTTGTCGCTTAGTAAATTGAAAACATGTTGAGGCGTCATTCACGTGCATATTAAGTAGCCACATGTATCTGTTTTGGTCTTATACATCCACAGGTTTACCGCTCCAGCGGAGAGGATGGCTCGTTTAGACAGCAGCTAAGTTTACAAGAGTTTGTCCAAACTTCAAGATTCGTTGCAAACTAAGATAAAAAGTTAGACTACAAAGTGACATCTTTCATTTTAGCTTGTTTGTAAAAAGTCGCTATTTCCAGAGTAGAGCTGTGTTTGCACAGGGCGGTGGACAAGAGTGGACAGAGCAGACTGATCAGACTGAGATATGGTTTCTACATGTGTCTGCCTGTAGAAGACTCTATTTTAACAAATGTCTTGTGTGAAGCACTTTGTGACTCTCTGTAAAAGGTGCTATATCAAATAATAATTATTATTATTATTATTATTATTATTATTTTTTATATATATATATATATATATATATATATATATATATATATATATATATACACTGTACGTTATAGAACATTATCTCATACAAAGCTGCTCAGTTAGTAAACTTCTGAAATTGTTGCAAAAATCTTCAAGATTGTCGTAAAAAAGTGTCAAACATCAACAAAAGTAACAGTGTGGACTTCACTAATCTCAAACCCTCGGTGGCCAACGGAAGTTGTCGGAACACAAATTATGCAATTGGGTTAACACAAATACAAACTGAATCACATTCTATGGACAATTTGTGTTAAAATATACAGCGGTCATACAGTCATACAGCTGTTAATACACAGATGTTTCTTACAGGCTACATTGTAGCATTACGTCTGCAGAGTGGATGCTGCTGTAAATACTAGAATCCGAGAAACTGGAGACACGGTACAGAGAGCAGCATAGTGGTGATCCACTCTGCAAACCTAAATACAGGACAGTCTTCTATTTAGTGTATATGTTTCACGCGCGGTGTGAAACAGATCATAAAGTGTCTCGATTTCTTTTAAATTAAACTACCGATACACAGGAAACGCCTGTATGACTGTCAGTGAGCGTGATAACAGTTTGGTTTGGAGAGTTTCTGTTTTTATTTCTTGTTTTCCTCCCCTGCGTCCTCTGATAACAGCTGACAGTAGATTGATGTTTCTCAGCTCTGTGCCGGCTCCAACAACTGAAGAAACAAAAACGATCCCAGAGAGAAAGCTCTCCGTCTCGCTGTGACTCACACAATCCTACGCCGTGTGGCGCTGCAGGTGGAGACGGTTAAAGGAACACGCCGACTTATTGGGAATTTAGCTTATTCACCGTAACCCCCACAGTGAGACAAGTCGATACATACCCTTCTCATCTCTGTGCGTGCTGTAACGCTGTCTGACGGCTCCAGCATTAGCTTAGCCCAGCACAGATCCTGCAGGTAACTGGTTCCAACTAGCCTACTGCTCCCAATTGTGACAAAGTGACAAAATAAGCAAATGTTACTATTTACATGTTGTGATTTGTAGAGTCGAAGGCGAAAAAAACAACGTAACATGAGACACAGCCATCTTCTAACAGTAAACAAACCGGGAACTATATTCTCAGACAGGCTTGCTGCGAGCATATCACTCCGCCCAAGTACTATATTCTTCCGCCTGTGAATATAGTTCCCGGTTTGTTTACTGTTAGAAGATGGCTGTGTCTCATGTTACGTTGTTTTTTGTACACGCTGTGACTCTACAAATCACAACATGTAAATAGGAACATGTTGGCGTCATTTTGTCACTTATTCGGAGCAGTAGGATTACTGGAACCAGTCACCTGCATGTTCTGCTGGCCTGATGCTGCTGGAGCCGTCAGACAGCATTACAGCACGCACGGAGATGAGAAGGGTATGTATGGACTTGTCTGACTCTGGGGGTTACGGTGAATAAGATAAATTCCCAATAAGTCGGCGTGTTCCTTTAAAAGATATGTTTAGCGGCTAACGCTAACGGTCCGCATACGGTACGCTGTAATGTAGCCAAAGCTTTAGAATGGACAAATAAATTAGGGCCAATATAAGGGATGTCAAAGACACACACACACACACACACACACACACACACACACACACACACACACACACACACACACACACACACACACACACACACACACACACACACACACACACACACACACACAGATAATAACCTTGGTCCAGAGTCTTTGCAACGGGAACGGGAACCGGGACCGGGACCGGGACCGGCGCGGCTGCAGGAAGCAGCACCGGGTCAGGACTGGGACTGGGCGGGTGGAAGTCCAGCGGCGAGGGGACGTCCGGCGGAAGCTCCTTGACGTACTTGGCGGGGATGTAGAAGGGCTTGGAGCCGCGGTCGTGGTCGCTCTGCACCTGCCACCAGTGGTCGTTGCTCTTGGCCAGCAGCACGTAGCGCTCGTTGGGTTTGATGGAGACCAGCGCACCGTCCCGGCCCTGGTACTCATACTGGAACTCCACCAGAACCAGACCCAGACCTGCACACACAGGGAGGACACTGTCACACACTCTGGGGGGGTTGGGGTTGAGATCTCCAACTCTCTAGGGAGGGCCTGGGACAGCTGAAGACGCACTTGTTTAAATTTGCTTTTGATTCATGTATGTAAAATTTTGTCTTTTATTGATTGTTTTTAGTCTTTTAGTCTTTTTAGTTGTATAACTTACTATGTTTTGTACAAATGTTTATCATGTGAAGCACTTTGTGACTCTGTGAAAGGTGCTATATCAAATAAACTTATTATTATTATTATTATTATTATTATTATTATTATTATTATTTGTCTGCAAAAAATAACTCAAAAAAAAAATCGCAACAAAAACGTCCCAAAAAGAAACAAAAACTTTGGAAAAAGCCCACAGTGGATTATTGGGAGGGTCCCCTGTAAATCACACCTATGCACACACAAACACTGTGAGATGAAGAAGTGTGAAAGCCATGAGAGGGTGTGGTGGAAACCTGATATCACCAACACACCCCCAGGACTAACAAAGAGAGAAATACCTGCAGAGAAACACAACCGTAGGCGTACATATCATACCTCAAAGAGGTCAAACAACTCAAAACATGAACTGGGTCTAACATTGGGGGTTAAAGAAAGACAGACAGACAGACAGACAGACAGACAGACAGACAGACAGACAGACAGGCAGGCAGGCAGGCAGGCAGGCAGACAGACAGACAGACAGACAGACAGACAGAACTAGTTCAGTTACTTGAGTGGGACTCTGTTACTGTTCATATTGTTATCAGATCTGTGTGACAGAGACAGAAAAGGTTGCCGTTTTGATGCCAACTCAAGACTCACCTCTGCTAAGCAGGGAGGAGGTTGTTGCCATGGCGACGGCTCCTCGGGCCCCGCCCCCCCCACTCAGGTGGACAGGGCAGGTGAGTCTGCAGGTGAGGGGTCAAAGGTCACAGCTGATCATCATCGAAGCCGTCTGAAGAGAGAGAAACAGAAGCATTCATTCATTCATGTAGTTGTCGATGAACTATCAGTCATGTAGAAGGATTAATAGTCTCATTCAGGAACAGTACGTTAATGAATGCATCAACCATCATGATTTGTGATTTATTGATGATGTTCATATCTTCTTCAAAGGTCCATCTGTAGTTAAAGAGACTGAATAGTAGTGTTGTTATCACTTGTATGTTGTTGGCCACTCACCCTCTTCTCTACACATTACATACTTATCATTCCAATACGCATCTTGCACACTACTTTGCACTATTACTTTTTGCACTTTCCATCCCAGTCCATGTGTACTTGTCTTGATATTATGTCTTATTTGTATGTTTGTATTTTTGTAGATTATGTTGATATGTGCCTGTATGTATATTGTTGTCTCAGTACAGTATGTGTCTATATTACTATTTATCAACTGAATGTTTAATACTACTTGTGTATGTAAGTATACTTGGCCAATAAATTACTTCTTCATGTTTGTGGTGCTGACCTGATCTTTAACATCTTTAACTTTGATAAATAAGATGATATGATAACATGAATAATGGTGTAATAACATTTAAAGTATGAAGTTTTTACACACAACTACAGAGTACTACTGTAGTATGTATTGTGATAGTTGTTCATTCAGAACAACCTGAGGAACTGAAACTGTGATGGTGAGTTCCCACCAAACACCTTTCACAAGAACTGGGCGGAGCGTTTCAATCCAATCACTGAAGAGATGGGTTAGGGTCTCTTTAACTCCATCCAATCACTGAAGAGATGAGTTAGGGTCTCTTTAACTCCATCCAATCACTGAAGAGATGAGGTAGGGTTAGGGTCTCTTTAACAACACATGTACCTATGAAGAAGACATCATTAATAAATCATAAACCTTAACTGATGCATTCATTAAGGTATTGTTGCTGCATGGGATACTATTAATCCTTCTACATTCCTGACTCCCTGAGTCCCTAAATGGGCCTTTACTATACATCAAACTCTACAACAATACATAACAGACACACAGTACACAACCCAAAGTCCAGAAAGACACACACAGACAGACAGGACAACTCTGAACTCAACAAGAACACACACACACAGACAACAACATAAGACAGACTGACACCATGAAGAACACACACACACACACACACACACACACACACACACACACACACACACACACACACACACACACACACACACAGACAACACAAGACAGACTGACACCATGAAGAACACACACACACACACACACACACACAGACAACACAAGACAGACTGACACCATGAAGAACACACACACACACACACACACACACACACACACACACACACACACACAACATCGGTCTAAAATGTAATACTGTTTATAACAAACCCTGCATGAAGAAAAGTGTGTTTGCTTATTACATTTCGATTTCAAATTGTATCTCGGGGTGGGGGATACCACTAGTTGTTGCTGTGATTTTAGCAAGGTGTTAACAATCACAAATTGTTGTAGACTAAACATATAAATACTGCGGTGAACCCGTGCGTAATGCTGCATGATGGCCCTGCTGGAGGACTGGAATGGAAGAATCAGGAGAAAAAGAGACTTCAGGGACCATGACGATGACTGGCTAATATGCCGATTTAAATTCCCTAATGTAGCTGTAATAGTAATATAGCTGCGCTCTTGGATTTATGTACTGAATTGGGCCCAGTAGAGAGGGCAACGCGCCGGAACCTTGCCATCCCGGTCCAAATACAGGTCCTCGCCACTCTGGGTGAAACTGGCTGTTTTCAGAGGGAAATGGCTGACAGCTAAGTGTTTTTTTAAATAAATATTATATATAATCTTCAACTTCATCACTAAGGCTTGTTTGGATATAATATATAGTTCTGTTAAATCTTATTATATACGTCTGGTATATCGAAGCTGTCCACGAGTACCGTAATGCCTGCTGATTTGGAAGAGGTTATTAATAAAGGTAGTCTATAGATCCGGTTTCCCTACGCTGTGCGACAACAGGCCGAAATTATAATTCAATTGGCAGCAATTCCCGAGTATCTGAGAGTTTTTTTTTTGGTTGTTTGTTTTCTCCGCCAGTCGTCATGATTCGGCATGTTTCGGTGTAACGAAGAACAACTGCCAGGGTCATTAACGTACTGATCAGCATTCACGAGGTGCTTTACATTGACTATTTATGGTTAAAAATGGGCGTGTACAGGGCGGGATAAGAGGCTGATCCACGTACGCACACTTGTAGTCAATCTGTGATTTATAAAGGGAACATTGCTTACAGGTGTGCGTACACACGGTTTTATAAATCTGACTTTTTTTCGGCGTACGCCAATTTGGGCTTTTGGGCGCACGTACACTTATAGTAAGGATCCTACGCACAGTTTTATAAATGAGACCCCAGGGCTCTAGAATGTGACCAAACTGTGTAAGGGTGCGACTAAGATTTTTCCTAGGTAGCACCGGTGCACCTAACGTCCTCGCATCCGCTGCCTCTCCACCAATGAAGCGATGTCGTTTCTATGGATATGGTTTAATGTTGCGTTATATGACCCATTCCTTCTGGAAAGCCGTGCCTGTGTTTGGATCTCTCCTCCGCGCAGCCCCCCCTCCCCCCCATTCACTCACACCCTGCAACATGCAACATGGAGAGACACAGCGCCGTCGATCCAAACTGCTGACATTCATCTACAGTTTTAATTGTTATTAACACAGCTGTATATTGTTAAGTATGAGAGGAAACCTGTATTATTAACACAGCTGTATATTAATAGTATGAGAGGAAACCTGTATTATTAACACAGCTGTATATTAATAGTATGAGAGGAAACCTGTATTATTAACACAGCTGTATATTAAGTATGAGAGGAAACCTGTATTATTAACACAGCTGTATATTAATAGTATGAGAGGAAACCTGTATTATTAACACAGCTGTATATTAATAGTATGAGAGGAAACCTGTATTATTAACACAGCTGTATATTGTTAAGTATGAGAGGAAACCTGTATTATTAACACAGCTGTATATTGTTAAGTATGAGAGGAAACCTGTATTGGTACCAGTGTTTCCGCTGGTAACTATCTGTTATTGCGGCCGCCACCGCGAAAAACACATTAGAAGTTATTAAATGGAACTAACTTCAGTGTGTTGAGTAATAGCGTGTGAGACCTGGGCCAGAGATGTGACCCATGGCCAGAATATCATAGTTCATAAAAATGCAGCGCAGCCAGTGACGATACAGACATTTCATCGCCTACACAAGTGTAACGCCGCTGACCCGCATTCGACCCCTGCTGGACCCGTTCATAATGAGTCAGCCGTCACTCTGGGAGGAGCTTCAGTCCATCATACTCCCCCTCTCTCCCTCTGTCTCCCCCTCTCTCCCTATATGAGCTACTGGGTATCCAGGTCTGTTATTTAAAACAAGTGAAGGAGCTTTCTCAGAGATATATATTTTTAAATATATCCCAGGCTATTTATTTCAGATAATTTACGTGTTGCAGCTGTATATTTTCAAATTGGGACGGAAACTCTGTCTTTGCATTTTATTTTAATCACATCTGTTTTAATAAAAGAGCTTGTGAAAAGTGGCTTTGACTTAAAACTCAACATTTAGCCCACTTTGTAAAAGATTTGAGGTAGAGATATATATTGTGTATCGCCATTCAGCTGAAAAATACAGAGACTAGTGACTAGTGACTAGTGGACTAGTGAAAGATCTGATAATAATCAGTGTGGAGGGGCCCAGTTTGGAGGATTTTGATGCTAGGGAGTGTGGCGAGCTGGTTTAGCCGAGGTCAAAGGGAAAGAAGGCCAAATTACAGGTGTTGGCCATCTGAGGGGCATTTGACAGCAAGGGGGGGGGGCGCTATAAGACTTTGAGTACAGTATAATTGTGCTTCAAATAAAAAAAGAAAAATGTACCTACTCCTTATTCTTGTTTAAAATAATTGACATAATATATATATGAATGTATATGGAGTGTGATAAAAAGGTGACCTTGAAATTGTGGCGTTAATGACGACGCGAGGAAAAATTTGGGTGCACCTAAATTTTGTGCTGGTGCACCTAAATAAAAAAATGTAGGCACACCAGTGCAACCAAGGCAAAAAGTTAGTCTGGAGCCCTGCATACACACACAGAGAGACAACACAATACAGACTGACACCATGAAGAAACACACACACACACACACACACACACACACACACAGAGACAACACAAGACAGACTGACACCATGAAGAACACACACACACACACACACACAGAGACAACACAATACAGACTGACACCATGAAGAACACACACACACACACAGACAACACAAGACAGACTGACAACATGAAGAACACACACACACACACACACACACACACACACACACACACACACACACACACACACACACACACACACACACACACACACAATACAGACTGACACCAAGAAGAACACACACACACACACACACACACACAACACACACACACACACACACACACACACAATACAGACTGACACCATGAAGAACACACACACACACACACACACACACACACACACACACACACACACACACACACAACACACACACACACACACACACAATACAGACTGACAACATGAAGAACACACACACACACACACACACACAATACAGACTGACACCATGAAGAACACACACACACACAGAGACAACACAAGACAGACTGAAACCATGAAGAACACACACACACAGACATCCATAGATACATGTGTTACAGGAGTATTCTAGTAGAGTAGAGCATTGTAGTATAGTAGAGTATTGTAGTAGAGTATTGTAGTATAGTATAGTATTGTAGTATAGTAGAGTATTGTAGTAGAGTATTGTAGTATAGTAGAGTATTGTAGTAGAGCAGTTAGCTGATGTGTTACAGGTGTGATGAATGCAGAGATGGGAAGTAACGAAGTACAAATACTTCGTTACTTTACTTAAGTAGATTTTTCGGATATTTCTACTTTACTATTTTTTTTTGTGGCGACTTTTTACTTTTACTCCTTACATTTTAACACGAATATCGGTACTTTCTACTCCTTACATTTTAAAAATTGGCTCGTTACTTTAGTTTTGTACAAGAGGTCGTAATGTCGGAGAATAGCGCGGACACGCACCTCACACCATGAGCGCGGGCGGCGCCACACAGAAAAAAAGTGAGAAAAAGAAAGAGAGACTGCTGTCCGGAGGATAATCAGTTGAGATGGTGTGTGACGTCCTTTGAGAACTGTAAGTCTTATAACTTATGTTGTCAGTTCATGTAAGCCTGTTGTTGTATTGGTCTATAGTTCCTGCACAGTTAAAGTAGGTTAGCTAGTGATTTAGTTGTTTGTGTTCTTCACCTGTTAGCTTAGGTTTCACGTGCTACACGCAACGTCATTCCCAAGCATCAAAAGAGAGAAGTTGTCCGTGTTTTCAGACACAACTGGGGCGAAGTTTGAAACCAGCATCAGCTTTAAATACGGTCCTAATCTAGTCCTCACTAGCAAGTTTCAAATAATTTCAATGGAGTTACGCGTTATTATTTTTCACGTGATCAATACCGAATTCAATCTAACGGATGGGAATATACTGTAGGCTACGTTGCACGTAACGCACCACTACAAGACGAATTCGACAGATTCGCCGCATTCTGCATTCATTTGTGGCAAATAATTGCAGCTTGATGGTGGTAACGCGATTACTAGTAGTATGGACGGCGCATGATTGAAAATGAAGAAAACAGAGATCCCAGAGATTAGGCAGACAAGCAGCAAGACATTCCCAATCATCCCTGGCCTTATCTGAGAGAGATGTTTGAGATAGGCTAGGAGGCATCAAGTATGACTCCTGGCCAATGTGCTGTGTAACTCTAAAAGTATGGGGAACTTCTTAATTAATCTATGTTTAGTAATTCATATTGTATCCTTTATTTTCTTTCTATATTTGAGCACACATACATGTAGATTCCTTTAAATGTTAAGGGGACGATTAAAAAAGAGAAACTGGATCTGTGAATTCTCACAGAATCACAACTGAATTCATATCTTGCTACTCAGTCAGAATCTTATTAAGCTGAGTCCCAGTCTCTGTCACAATAATCATATATGTGATGTTTGGCAGACATCCATTTAAAATGTAGACGATGGCATATAAAGAGCCTGGTTTTTATGTCCACTGAAGTTTCTCATCTTGCACTCTAGTAACGTGTGGTCCAGGTAGCTTTGCATAAAAAGTGGTTGTCATTCGCAAGGCTACTTTTACTTTTATACTTTAAGTACATTTCAAAGCCTGTACTTTGTTACTTTTACTTAAGTAAAGAAGTTAAATCAGTACTTCTACTTTTACAAGAGTATTTTTTAACACAAGTATCTGTACTTCTACTTAAGTACGGGAAGTGAGTACTTTTGCCATCTCTGGATGAATGTGAACACAAACACACTCACTCAGGAATGTTTCCTGTCACAACAAGTCAAGCTCCATCCGGCTCCTGCTGCTAACGCTAACGCTAACCCTCATGTCTTCATGTCTTCACGTCTTCATGTCTTCACCCTCATGTCTTCACTTGGTGTCGGCGTGTTCTGTAAGTAAGTCACCTGCTGTCTAAGGGAAGTTCTGCACAGTCCGGTTCCCTCCCCGGTCTCTGTGAACAGGCTCAGTCCTCTCTGGCGTCAGCCCTTCAGAGTAAACACAGCCGGATCATATCACAGCTTCCACACCAGAGATACAGCGAAGCCCCACCCACTCACAGGTACGGGGGCGGGGCCTGTAGCTGTGACATCACCTGCTGCTCAGGTGGCAGCTACGGAAGACAATTAGGGCCACGTGGAAAATGTTTTGAGTTCTGAGTTTGAAGAGAACTTTAATACATTTTTGTTGCCCTAATCCTCTTCTGTTTACTGTGTGTTCACCTGCACTTTACTCTGAAAATCCTGCAGGAAATCAGGAGTAACCATGGTTACATGACCCACTTACTATCTAGTATTTCTTATTTGTGAGCTGTCACTCTACCTCTAGATGTCTCTCATATTCTCTGTTCATATTCTCTGTTTTGATTTCTTTATTCAACTTATTTATCTGGATAGCCTACATATATATTCTTTCTGTCCTTTTTCTATCTCTCTCTCTCACACACACACACACACACACACACACACACACACACACACACACACACACACACACACACTCAGAACAATAGCAGGAGGCTGAACTCAGTTCTGTTCTGTTTTTAGAGGGAAGTGTCTGTTCTTCCTGTCTGCAGCAAGCCCCGCCCACATTCAACTCCACCCCTCGGTGACATCTCACTCTGTGTGTGTGTGTGTGTGTTTGTGTGTCTGTGTATGTGTGTGTCTGTGTGTCTGTGTGTGTTTCCTGTCTTTGTGCAGCAACAATAGTCTGACTGCTGAACATTCACGGTTTGATTTTCCTCGTCTTCATGTGTCTTTTTGTCTCAAAGAACATCAATGACTGATAAGCTAAGCTAATGTTAGCTTTGTAGTTGTCCTGGGATTTCCCCAAAATGAATAAATACCACACATAGAAACACTAAACTGCTGTAGTAGCTCAATTGTGTTATAACTAAGATAGCTGCTGAAATAAAATGAATATTGTACGTAATATACACTCACCTTAAAGATTATTAGGAACACCTGTAAGATTTCTCGTTAATGCAATTATCTAATCAACCAATCACATGGCAGCTGCTTCAATGCATTTAGGGGTGTGGTACAGGTCTAGACTATCTCCTGAACTCCAAACTGAATGTCAGAATGGGAAAGAAAGGTGATCTAAGCCACTTTGAGCGTGGCATGGTTGTTGGTGCCAGACGGGCTGGTCTGAGTATTTCACAATCTGCTCAGTTACTGGGATTCTCACCCACAACCATTTCTAGGGTTTACAAAGAATGGTCTGAAAAAGGAAAAACATCCAGTATGCTGCAGTCCTGGGGGGGCCAAAATGCCTTGTTGATGCTAGAGGTCAGAGGAGAATGGGCCAACTGATTCCAGCTGATAGAAAATCAACTTTGACTCAAATAACAACTCGTTACAACCGAGGTATGCAGCAAAGCATTTGTGAAGCCACAACACGCACAACCAAGGTACAAGGTAATGGAGCCTTTTATACATTGTTGCAGTGTTGCTTTAGAAATAAACAATGGACAAATAGAGTCTTTAAAAGCTTCAGATGTAAAGTTATTCACTGTCAAGTGACGTCAAAATGAATGCCAGTCAGTGGAATGCTAACGGGAGGTGAAGGCTTGGTAGCATCAAAATGGCGCCATAGGAGGTTCAAATTCTGAAGCGAAGCTTACCCCCTTGGGTCTAAAGCAGGGGTCAGCAACCTTAGGCCCGCATGACCTTGGCGTGGTGCCATTGGTTAAGGCCTTAACCAATGGCACGCTGCCAATATGTGTGTATGTGAGTTATTGATGTGTTGAAATCATGGTTGAAATGCTGAAGCACTCTGTCATCCGCATGCCAAATGACAACGTTCATAGTTGCGCGACCTGTTATTTACAGTAGTTTGATTGACTTGTATCCCCACCATAGACTGTGTGTAAAAACTATCCCCGTCCTCTTGCAGCAAAGACCCACCCTACTCTGGCTCTGCTCTGCTCTGCTCTGATTGGCTAGTAGGCTACTAGTAACGCTGCTGGCAGAGCCTGCTCGGTAGCGGTATGCCGGCAAGAGTGTGGCTGTAAATGACATACCACGTTTGGCAGTCATGGCAAGATACGGTGATGTGACTGTAAGAGAGGAACTCTGCTGCTTAAAGCCATGCCTGAAACAACCAAAGGTGAGGACATAGCCAGAGTTTTTCTGGAGCATTTTGAGGAGCGAGGGATTGACATTAGCAAGATTTTTGCAGTGACAACAGATGGTGCCCCCGCCATGGTCGGGAAACGGCGGGGAGCAGTCACATTAATCGAGGAACAAGTTGGTCGCCCCATCATGTAACTTCACTGCATAATACACCAAGAAAATATATGAGGAAATGAACTGCGCAAACAAAGATATCCCTCTCCACACAGCAGTGAGGTGGCTAAGCTGCAGGAACGTTTGATCAACGCATGATCATGGAAGTTGCATCTTCACCTGCTGGAGATCTGTACCAGAGCAGTGTTGCTGTCTCAGGAACATTACATTGGCTTTACTGACAGTCTTCAGATCAACCTATCTCTGTGAGCAGATATTCTCACACATGAAGAGCGTGCTCAGCCCCTCCCGCAGTCGTTTGACAACTGACCACTCCGAAGCTTGTGTGCAACTTAAAGTGACTAAGTACAGAAAAGCAGGGCCAGGGATCACATTGACTGGTAGGCATCTGTTTAATGTAGTAGCACATATGACTTTACATACAAGGGCTCGGTCCCAGTCCCTTTTTTTCATCTTGTATAGTGTTTGCTACACTTAATTCTCCCTTTGTGACATTTACTGCCATTGCAACCTTTTTTGAAATGAGGGAATATAACTGCAAGCACATGCAAAATGGGAACTGTGCATATAAATCTATAAAAAATACAAGTATTAAGTGTATTGCTGATAAGATTAATGATTTCAACTCAGATGTAGATGTTTCATAAGCATGGCAGCATTATTGTATAGTTCTCATATTTCTGTTTGTTACTCTTAATTCTCCTTTTTTGACATGTACTGCCATTATAACTGAGGGAAGTGTAAGATGATAAACAAGAT
Organism: Perca fluviatilis; assembly: GCF_010015445.1. NCBI lineage: Eukaryota > Metazoa > Chordata > Actinopteri > Perciformes > Percidae > Perca > Perca fluviatilis. Next base: position 38,147,437 of record NC_053126.1, read on the forward strand.
GGGTGTAATAAACTCAGATGTGGATGTTTTCATAAGGATGGCAGCCTTGTATCATACTCCAGATATAATTACAATGTCCTGATTATGGGAAATAAATGGTATCAAATGTTGCTATGGAATAAAATTACAGATTCCCTGGATATTACATTTCAATGTGATGTCATAATTAAACTTAATGTTGACATGGCACACTAATAAACAAGACACTTTGAAAGGGCACTTCATATTAAAAAGGTTGCCAACCCCTGGTCTAGAGCATGGGTTCCAGTAAAGGCCCTGACCACTGAGCAGACCGCCAAGAACTCGTGGTGACGGAGGCGGCGCTGATCTCTTCCTTATTGACCACAATCTGCGAATCTAGGGTAGTGAGGAAAGGACAAGCTATTTGCGGGGATGGGCTACATCCCCTATTTCAGGCATATGAGGTGCTTCCATCAGGCAGAAGATATAGGGTGCCATCCTTACAAACCAACCAATCATTCATTCCTACCAGCATTACACTACTAAATAAATTAGGGAAAATAACTTGATCCTTTCTGGCTAACAATACTGCATGCATTGATTGATTGTGTATTGGGGTTGTGTGGGGAGGAGGGAGGGGTTGGTGGCCTTGTTGTCTGTTGTTTATGGTCTTATGTCTTTTTGATGAGCTGTATGGTGCAAGATGAATTTCCGAAAGGATCAATAAATGTCTATCTATCTATTTAATAAGGGAAACCGGACACAAACGTTGCTATGATACCCACAACAAACAGCATCAGCAGGGAACCCAACAGAGCCTACGGTCCCTCTGCTCCCCCTCCCCCCACCACCGGGGACACAGCAGCAGAACCCAACAGAGCCTACGGTCCCCTTGCTCCCCCCAGTTAAATAAATCAACCAAAATTCAGTGGATGTAATCCTACATTTATTTATTTTTTTAAAGATAATTTTTTTGGGGCTTTTCCGCCTTTAATTGACAGGACAGCTAGGTGAGAAAGGGGAGAGAGAGGGGGAAGACATGCAGGAAATCATCACAGGTCAGACTCGAACACTGGACCTCTGCGTTGAGGCATAAGCCTCAAAGTATAAGTGCGCCTGCTCTACCCACTGAGCCAACCCGGCCACGTAAGCATTAATCTTACCTGCGAAGAACATGGATGCATGGACATGTTGTCTGGGTTCCATACAACGTACATGCATGCATCCATGTTGTTTTGTGGCAATTTGGTTGTAAGAAACCCATATTTCTGATATAAAAATCTTTTGAAAAGGGGTCAAATTTGACCCGAGGACAACAGAAGGGTTAGGTTGTTATATTTTACTAATTTAGAGGCCGGCCGGCCGGCCGGCATAGTTGGTCTAGCACCAACCACAGTACAGACACAGGTGTAATGTTACGGTCTCTACGTTACATTTAACGGTAGAACATCAGTTTATTAACGTTGGTTTATTTTGTAATGTGTCGGTATGTGTCGATCTTTTAGAAAACATATTTATGTGAGAATAAATATACCTACACAAGTAGTTATGTATCTTGTTATGGACATAATGTGCAAAAATAGATATAGAAACAGTGTTTGCCTGAATCAGCAGCGGCAGAACCCAACAGAGTCTACTGTCGCGCTGCTTTCCCCCCCCGACACCGGGAGATAACCAGACTGTCCCTCTCTGGGCCGTCGTCCAGGCTAACGTTAACGTTAGTTAGCTAGATTGCTAATTCCACCCAACATATACAGTATGTAGTGCACACAACAGCACTAGTTACCGAAAGTGATCCAAACAAAGTCAATTCAATTCTACACACAGGAGCATATCATAAAATATCTAAAACACAAAATTACAAGCAAGACAGTCACTCATCTGCTTTGCTCCGATGTGACTAGAGCATGTGGATGAAAAATGATCCTGAACTGGATCAAAGACAGCTGCCAGCACCGGGATCCAGGCTCGGATATATCTATATTTATATGTAGATCTTGCAGGGAGGACCCTGAATAGATGATGTTTGGAAGATTGGATCTAAGGAGTCTGATGCGACAGTCGAGTCGTCTCAGTGTCTAAAAATGTGTTTATGAAACAAAGGATCAACCCATTCAGGATATATGGGGCGCACAATGTCTGATTGTACAGAGAATCCCTTAGTTTCCCCCCAATAAATCACGATATATAGCCTGTTGTGGGATAAATATCAGCTTATTTATTAAACTGATAACAACAATGAGAAGTAAGGACTCAGTATGGCTGAGTACTGGAACATTTCAGACACTTTACTAATTTAGTGACCGCCCACCTGGTTAGCTAGCTTGCTTGCTAAGTTTAGGACCAATCAGATTGCCTTGTCATTATACGTGTTTAGTAGGTATTTAAACATACTTGTCAATAACTCAGTTTAAAGTTTATGACCTTCTAACCTTTGATTGTTTTCAGTTTAAGCTGCAGCAGGGCTCAATAAAGTTTTACTGTGTTGAACTGAATCTGCTGCCGGCCCTTTAAGAGGTAAACAGTCCAACCTGATCTGGGACACAGAAACACACCTGAGGCAGGTAGGAGAGAGAGAGAGTATCACATTCCTCCCCCCTCTGTTTGTCTCTCAGCCACACCCACCCCGCCAGGAATGTAACACACACACACACACACACACACACACACACACAGAAACAAGGCTGAAGTGTGAGAGAAAATAAACTGTCAATCATTAAAACCGAGGTCAACACGCCCCGCCGACCAATCAGAGGAGACACACAACTTAAAGGAGAAGCTCCAACCTTTACCCTCTCTCACTCACACACACACACACACACACACACACACACACACACACACAGAAACACACACAGAAACAGAAATAGCTGAGTTTAAATCATAAAACCACCGACTGACTCCACCTCCTGGAGGCTGAAAAGGAATGTTTCTGTGTGTGTGTGTGTGTGTGTGTGTGTGTGTGTGTGTGCGTGCAATCACACACTGAACATGTGGATCACTCACCAACAAATACAGGAATTCAGCTCTCTGCATCCTTCTCAAGATACAGTGAAATGGTCAGTAAATATTGTGTAGCATTGCAACTTTATGATAGCCACCCAAATATTGTTGGCAGTTTACAAGCAAAATATTAACCATTAACAAATACTTAAAATACTCGATAAAGTGATCAGCACTGAAATCCAACCTCCAACCTTGTAAAGAACATCTTCAACCTGTTCTCACGGTATCCTGACTCTGAAGGTTAACCAGTGTGCCGGGAACCGTAACAACAGAGATCGCACGGTGAAAGTAGAAATAGGCTTCATAATAAAATCCAGTTCGATCGTTTTAAACAGCTGTTTGATGAACAGATGTGATGCCAGCTCTGTCTCCACAGGGCTACACCACAGATGCATTCTGGGATATAAAGACAATAAAACTCTCTGGGTTGTTTGCATTTCTTTAAACCAATCAAAAATCATCTTGAGCTCCAGCTCTGCTAAATAGTCTCAGGAAGGAACTGGTTCTGGTGGAACATTTGCACCCCGCAAAAGAAAACATCCACTATTAAATGAAGTTAACTGTTGACACAATCCAGTAACGTGAGCTATTTAAATCAGCTGATACATGGTTAAACCTCATTGGCTCTTACCAGTGGATCTCTGTGTGGACTTCATCCACAGTAATTCCACCAATCAGTCCCAAAACCTCCCAGTTAGAGAGGAAATTATCTAACATATTCTTTATAAAGCCTCCCAGTTAGAGAGGAGATGATCTAAACATATTCTTTATAAAACCTCCCAGTTAGAGATGAAATTACCTAAACATATTCTTTATAAAACCTCCCAGTTAGAGAGGAAATGATCTAACATATTCTTTATAAAACCTCCCAGTTAGAGAGGAAATTACCTAAACATATTCTTTATAAAACCTCCCAGTTAGAGAGGAAATTACCTAAACATATTCTTTATAAAACCTCCCAGTTAGAGAGGAAATTACCTAAACATATTCTTTATAAAACCTCCCAGTTAGAGAGGAAATTACCTAAACATATTCTTTATAAATCTTTATTATATATATCATTCTCTGAAAGACCCAGCAGGTCTGTCTTGTTGTAACCGTCCACATCTTCTTCATAACTTGATATTTCAGCGTGTAACTCGCTAGCTACAAGGTTGGTGTTGTTTCCTGTAGAGAAGGCCTGACATCATTATCCTGTAAGTGAACTTCCATTTAACCACACTAGAACCTGCTGACAGTTAGTGTGTTGTCGGGACACAGTGCACAAGCTAAACACACCCGGTGACACATCCCTGCCAACACACACACAGAAACAGACACGCACTCGCGCACACACACACACACACACACACACACACACACACACACACACACACACACACACACACACATATACACACAAAGACACACACTTAACCAAAAGTCAAGTCTTATCCCTGAAATTAAACAGTCCCTGTAAAGAGAGTGTGGAATGACAGATGGATAGATAGATAGATAGATAGATAGATAGATAGATAGATAGATATTTACCGGCAGTAAAAGTCAGATCCAACCATCCTGCTCTGTTTTTTTGCTCTTGTATTCCTGTAGGGGCGAGTCCAAACCACTGAAACAGGTTCCTCTCTCTCTCTCTCTCTCTCTCTCTCTCTCTCTCTCTCTCTCTCTCTGGCCCCGCCCCTCCCTGTGCTGCCAGTCTCAGCTTGTCCTCCCCCTCTTCCTCCCCCTGACTTTCCATCCTGTTTGACAGGAGGAAACCTGCAGGTCTCTCTTTGGGGGGACCACCGGCGCCCTCTAGCGGCCGGTGCATCGTCCCATCCACTTACTGAAGTCACTCCGATTCAGCTAAAGAAAGATGACCGTTTGTCTAGTGGTTGTTCATAAAGACATCTATTTCTATCAGATACAGAAGTCCACAGCTGTGGAATTCATTAAAAGCATGAACTTTCTTTAGGTCACATTTAAAGAAGTTTCTCATTTCATCTTAAACCTTCTTGTATTTACTGTCTGACTCTATGGTTTGCCTTGTCTTTTTATGCGCTTTATTTTTTGTAAAATATATGAATATATATATATATATATATATATATATATATATATATATATATATATATATATATATATATAGATATATATAGTGTGTTAAATATTTCCCTGTTTGCTTGTTTTACTTTTGTAAAGTAATTTGTTTGTAATGTTTTATTTGTATTAGGGGAGGACTTCAGGCTTCCTTCTCTTCTGCACTGAAATTGTTTTTTAATCTATTTTTAAACTTATGTACTTTAGATCTTCGTTTGTGCAAAATAACTAAACTTCTTCGTCCTGAACATTACCACGGTGTTCAGCCGACGTGTCAGGACAGATCATTATAATACCTCGTTAAAGGTCCAGTGTGTGGGAATTTCTCCCATCTAGCGTTGAGATCATATATCGCAATCAACTCTCTGGCACCACGCAGTTCAAAGTAGGTATTACAGCTACGGTAGCCGTTCGGTGTCTTCCATCTTTGAAAGGCAGCTCCATTGTTCACTCTTTTTTTATAACGATGCCGGTCTCTTGCTTTTTTCAATATCCTTGTACTTTTTCTGGGCGAAGAAGAAGAAGACTCCTGTTCCTGAAATTAGGATTTTGAATATGTGTGGTCCTCCATGTTTACTTCTTCAAACGTGCCGGGGGCCGGGAAGCTACGATACCCATTAGCAGCATTAGCAGCATTAGCAGCATTAGCAGCAGCTGTGAGTTTATCATGTGACAGAGAAAACGTGAAAGGCAGAGCAGTATGTTCTGTATGTCCCTTAACTGCTAACATATTTCAAAATTTCAAGCCAATAAGAATATTTGGAATTGATGGTGGAGGTAAATATTCATGAAAAAGGACAAGTTTGTAAATGGGCAACACAGATTTTGATAATGAACAAATAAAAACATTACACATTAGACCTTTACATGGTTAATAAATAGTAGCGCATTTTAGACATACATAACTTTATAAAAGCCACCAATATAATGTTTATAGGCGGTTTACGGACAGATTATTAATTGTTATTATTCATTCCCATGGCTTTTCCTACCACAGCTACGCAGATGACACCCAACTGATTCTCTCCTTTCCCCAGTCTGAAAGGCAGGTAGCAGCCTGTCTGACTGACATCTGTCTGACTGACATCTCTTCTTGGATGTACCCAACAACACTGAGCTCCTTTTCCGTCCAGGGAAGAGCTCTTCCACCCAGGACTTTACTATAACTATTAAAGGGGTGATAGAATGCAAAACTGATTTTACCTTGTCATAGTTGAATAACGACAGTTTAGTGGGTAACTAGGACATACATAGAACCTCTAAATCCCATTGACATCTCTTTTCTCTGCAAATCTCACTATTTGAAACTGCCTCTGAAAACGGGCGGATCTCAACGAGCCCCATAGTTGACGTCAACTATTGCGGCTCCTCCTCATTTGGCTCTAGTCTCTCTCTTTGTCACGCCCCAACATTTGCATAGGCTACACAACTGACCTGAGATCAGTTAGTCTTCTGAATCTAGGTCGTGCAGATCTCAGAAATTGTATACATTGTTCATATGCTATTTTACCATTAAATTCACTTCTGAGACTTTTTTATGCGAGAAATCAACTACGTAGAGGTCAAATATGGGCCGTTTTACGAAAATGTATGTCTAATTGCAAATTTTGTCCGACTGTGTGTCGGAGTTCAGAGGCTGGTGCTGCCTGTGTAGCTGCCTCGCCGCCCGGCCTGCCTTCCTTCACAGGCCCCGGCCTGCTGTGAGGTAGATGGAGCTCAGTCACGACTGGCAGCCCACAGCACTCCATACCCGCGCAAAGTCACCGTTTTGGGCTAATGGACTACGAAACGCCGCTGCTCTGACAGAGCTCCAGGGCTTGCAGCTCCCCTCTTTCTGCTAAATGGCCGGTGTATGTGAGTCAAAGCGCGGTCAGCGAGCTTGTTACGCCAGCATTCTCTTACCACAGGTTCCAGTTACTCTTTTAATGTGTGTAATTATAATGTGTTGAGTTATTTAAACAAACGATTGGGGAAATAAACGCTGCTTGTCCGTGAGTCTCATTGATAGAGCCTGCGGCTGGATGGAGCTCTATCAATGAGAGCAAGCTAGCTAGCTTCCTCTTAGAATACCTCTGGAATTCATATAATATAATATTAATTAACTTGAAATCAGACACCATTGTTAGCTTTATAAGACATTTAGTTAGATTCCTTCAGTGCTTTTGATTGCTGAAGGAATTGACTACTGGACAGCTAGCTACTAAGTTAAGTACTTACTTTATTTGGGTTTTCTGCTGCTTCTTTGACTGTTCTACTTTCTTTCTATTGCTGCTGCTGTGTATTTGCTGTAATTGGTTTTTGGTTGAGCAAAGTTAGTGGTTTTGTTAGAGTGAAACTAGTTAGTGTGAAGTGTGACTTTGGGAGTGGGGCCTAACGACTCCCAGGTGCTTTGACTGATTAGCGAGGGTGTGGCCTCCCACCGGTAGCCAACACAGTCCCCTCTTTTTATTTAACATTGGTATTTGCGTGAAGCGGCAGCTTCAGCGGACGAAGACTCGGAGGACAAAGACAAAGGAGTCTACGCAGGAGTCTTTGCGGGAGGCTAAGTGGGAAGCTAAGTAGGCTGATATCTCATATCCGACCTACATTGCTTGGTGACTTAATCCGGAAATGTGCTGTTTCTCCATTCCTGTCCGCGTGTCCTCTCGGAGATACTACAAACCACGCATTAGCTCGCAAGATTTCCGCAACCCTAACTCTCTTACCTATCCCACCCGTTCCACACACACACAACACCTTGTTGCAGGTGGCCTGTGGAACTGCCAGTCTGCCACTCGCAAGACTGAGTTCATATCTGGCTTTGCATCCCTGCAATCCCTTGACTTCCTTGCTCTCACAGAGACCTGGATTACACCAACCAACACATCCAGCCCTGCTGCTCTCTCTTCTGCCTACTCTTTCACTCACACACCCAGACCCACTGGGAGAGGTGGAGGTACTGGCCTTCTCATTAACCCCAAGTGGAGATTTTCTCTCTACCAACTGCCAGAGTTCACTCCTCTCTCTTTTGAACTTCATGCTGTCACCATAACTCATCCGGTGCAACTAGTCATCATTGTTATCTATCGCCCACCTGGTCCTCTGGGGGAATTTTTGGAGGAACTGGATGTCCTTCTTTCAAACATCCCTGAAACTGGCCCTCCGCTGGTACTTCTGGGTGATTTCAACATCCAGACAGAGAAGTCAGCTGTCTTTCTTCACCTTCTCTCTTCTTTTGCCCTCTCACTCTCTCCTTCACCACCCACTCACAAAGCTGGTAACCACCTAGATCTCATATTCACCAGAAACTGCTCTACATCCAACCTCACTGTTACCCCACTCCATATCTCAGACCATTTCTTCATCTCATACTCTCTCCCACTCTCACAAGCTCACAACCATATATTCGCAAAGACACTGTACCTGCCCGCCGGAATAGTCGCGCATCTCTCCTTCTTCTCTGGCGGCATGTTCTCTAGCTACCCTCCCTCCATCTGACTCTTTCTTACTCATGCCTCCCAACGCTTTCCCAGACACTCTACTCTCTACTCTATCCTCCTCTTCGACCTCTCTCTGCCCTATTACTTCAAGACCGGCTCGTAAGTATCCTCCCCAGCGCCCGTGGCTATCTGACTCAGTATGCGTGCTGAAAGATCAACTATACGGGCACGGAAAGGAAATGGCGGAAATCTAAACACCCAGATGATCTGCTTACTTATCAGTTCTCTTCTTTCCTCCTTGCGCGCCTCTATTTCTGCAGCAAAAGCTCCTTCTATCAAACCAAAATTGAATCCTCTTACTCAAACCCCAAAAAACTTTTCTCCATCTTCTCTAACCTGCTAGATCCCCCCCATTTCACCTCCTCCCTCCTCCCTTCGACCAATCCACTTTGTCAACTACTTTGTAAAAAAGATAGATGATATACGCTCTTCATTCTCCACCACACCTTCTGAAATCACCTTACCATCCGTCACATCTAGTACTCTTGCCTCTTTCACCCCTCTATCTCCAAATCAAATTCTTACTTTGATTACCTCTGCCCGCCAAACCACCTGCCCCCTGGATCCTATCCCTTCTCACCTTCTCCAGTCCATTGCTCCTGACCTCCTTCCTTTCCTCATCCATCTCATTAACATCTCCCTGTCAACTGGCTGTTTCCCCGATGCCCTCAAAGAGGCAAGAGTGACCCCACTACTCAAAAAACCAACACTCGACTCCTCTGATGTAAATAACTATAGACCTGTCTCCCTTCTTCCTTTTCTATCTAAAACTCTTGAGCGTGCCATTTATAATCAACTCTCTACTTATCTCAACCAGAACAACCTTCTCGATCCCCACCAGTCTGGCTTCAAGGCTGGCCACTCAACAGAAACCGCCCTCCTTGCTGTCACTGAGCAGCTTCACATTGCTAAAACAACCTCTCTCTCTTCCATCATCATCCTTCTAGACCTTTCAGCTGCATTTGACACAGTGAACCACCAGATCCTCATTTCAACACTCCAGAATCGGTGTCTCAGGCGCTCTGCGTCTCTTTGCTGACATCTTACCTGTCAGACCGAACCTACCGGGTAACTTGGAGAGGATCCAGCTCAGAGCCTTGCCCACTCAAAACTGGGGTTCCTCAGGGATCAGTCCTGGGTCCCGCTCCTCTTCTCTCTCTATACCAACTCTCTCTTGGGTCTGTCATTCAGTCGCACGCGCTTTTCTTATAACAGCTACGCAGACGACACCCAACTAATTCTTTCCTTTCCTGAGTCTGACACCAAGTAGCAGCACGTATCTCGGCCTGTCTGACCAACATCTCTTGTTGGATGTCCACTAACCATCTGAAACTCAACCTTGACAAGACTGAGCTCCTTTTCCTTCCAGGGAAGGGCTCTCCTACCCAAAACCTGACTATAACAATTGACAACTCTGTGGTAGTCCCCACCCAGACTGCTAGAAACCTGGGTGTGACACTTGACGACCAACTCTCCTTCACTGCCAACATTGCTGCAACCACCCGATCGTGCAGATACATGCTGCATAACATCAGAAGGATACGTCCCCTCTAACGCAGAAGGCGGCTCAGGTTCTGGTTCAGGCTCTAGTCATCTCACGTCTAGACTACTGCAACTCCCTTCTGATTGGCCTGCCTGCATGTGCCATCCGACCCCTGCAGCTCATTCAGAACGCAGCAGAAGACTTGTTCAACCTCCCCAAGTTCTCTCACACTACACCTGTCCTCCGCTCTCTTCACTGGTTACCAGTGGCTGCCCGCATCCGCTTCAAGACACTAGTACTTACATACAGGGCCATGAACGGATCAGCCCCAGCTTATATCCAGGACATGGTCAAACCATATACCCCAACCCGCTCACTTCGCTCTGCATCAGCCAAACTGCTTGCTGCCCCCCCACAGCGAGGGAGAACTAATCACTCAACCAAATCCAGACTGTTCACTGTCCTGGCTCCCAAATGGTGGAATGAGCTCCCCACCGACATCAGGATGGCTGAAAGCCTACACATCTTCCGCCAAAGGCTAAAAACACATCTCTTCCGACTACACCTCGGTAAAAAAAAACAACAAAAAAAACAACAACAACTCTTTAACCTGCACTTTTGTTTCTTTGTAGCTTAGCTTATTTAAAGCTAATGTACTTGCACTTACTACTTGTTGTCTAGAGTTTGGACCTTCTCAGTTGAATGCACTTAATTGTAAGTCGCTTTGGATAAACGCCTCAGCTAAATGACATGTAATGTAATGTAATGTAAAGATGTTGTGTAAGTGGCGTGACAAAATTCAAACTGTAAATATACTCAAATTAAGGCGAAAAAGAAGCTAACTATCCGTGATTTGTAGCAAGGATTGAAGGGACAGTCACAGCTAACGAAACACCTAGCTAGTCTTCACAAATATTAACTTGAAATCGGACACCGTTGTTAGGTTTATAAGACATATAGTTAGATGTTGTGTAAGTGGCGTGACGAAATTCAAACTGTAAATATACTTGAATTAAGGCGAAAAGGAAGCTAACTATCCGTGGTTTGTAGCTACACATAGCTAGGATTGAAGGGACAGTCGCAGCTAACGAAACACTTTGTCTTCAAAAATATTCATTAACTTGAAATCGGACACCGTTGTTAGCTTTATAAGACCTTTAGTTAGATTTTGTATAAGTGGCGTGACATATGTGTGACATGTGGTAAGAGATTGCTGGTGTAACAAGCTCGCTGACGGCGCTCTCACTCTCACACAACGGGCCATTTAGCTAGCAGGAAGAGGGGAGTTGAAGGCCCTGGAGCTCTGTCAGGGCAGCGGTGTTGGTAATCCCTGCTGTGGGCTGCGAGCCGTGACCGAGCTCCAAGTACCTCATAGCAGGCCGGGGTATGTGAAGGAAGGAAGGCAGGCCGGGCGGCGAGGCAGCACCGGCGGGCGGCGAGGCAGCACCAGCGGCTGAACTCTGACACACAGTCTTACCAAATTTGCAATTAGCCATCAATTTTCGTAAAACAGCCCATATTTGAGCTTTATATAGTTGATTTCTCGCTTAAAAAAGTCTCAGAAGTGAATTTAATAACGAAATGGCCCGACAAACAATGTATAACTTTACAGTGTCTGAAATATGAGGCCTGCTGCCGAGTCTCCCATATGTTTCTATGTAGTTTGCTCAAACCAATCATCGCGTAGCTCATTCTGAATATTCATGAGCATACCATATTTGGAAGAAAGGCTCTTGTTCCAAATAGAGCCATATTCACAGGGTAGTTAAGGCCCTAATAAAATAGCATTCGGGCAATTTTCAGCCCAACCAATCTTACATACCCCATTAGGAGACCTTAAGGAACAGTGTAAAATACCCTATATAATCATTCTACCCCTTTAACAACTCTGTGGTAGTCCCCACCCAGACTGCTAGGAACCTGGGTGTGACGCTTGACGACCAACTCTCCTTCACTGCCAACATTGCTGCAACTACAATGTCCATGCGGTCCCTGCAGATCATTCAGAATGCAGCAGCTCGAATGGTCTTCAACCTCCCCAAGTTCTACTACACCGCTCCTCCGCTCCATTCACTGGTTACCAGTTACTGCCCGCTTTCGCCTCCAGACTGGTGTACCACCTCCAGACTGGTGTACCCCCTCCAGACACTAGTACTAGTCTACTCCCTCCAGACACTAGTACTGGTGTACCGCTACCAGACACTAGTACTGGTCTACTCCCTCCAGACACTAGTACTGGTGTACCGCTACCAGACACTAGTACTGGTCTACTCCCTACTCTCTGTCTGTCTGTCTGTCTGTCTGTCTGTCTCTGCCTGTCTCTCTCCCTCTCCATCTTTCTCTCTCTCTCTGTCTTTCTCTCTCTCTCTCTGTCTCTCTCTCTGTCTCTCTCTCTGTCTTTCTCTCTCTCTCTCTCTGTCTTTCTCTCTCTCTCTGTCTCTCTCTCTGTCTTTCTCTCTCTCTCTCTCTCTCTCTCTCTCTGTCTTTCTCTTTCTCTAATCCAATCCTCTCTTCCTCTCTATCCTAACACATCCCCTGCCCTCCCCATCCTCTTCCATTATCCCTCCTCCTCTTCCTGTTTCAGTGGGAGGCTGCAGTATTCTGCTGAGTCGCAGTGAGCCTGTCGGAGGCTGCAGAATTCTGCTGAGTCGCGGTGAGCCAGTCGGAGGCTGCAGTATTCTGCTGAGTCGCGGTGAGCCAGCATTTCGCTCTCTCTGCCTCCAGCCGACTGAGAGACGAGAATCACAGAGTCCTGGAAGAGGAAACTTCAGCACCCACAATCCTCAGCTCGCAGCCCAGACTGTTGCTGGGCCTGGAGTGAAGTCCCATGGAACTCTGGGAGTTGCAGTCCTTGCTACCCGGCTGCAGGTAGAGACAGACAGAGAGGCAGAGAGGCAGAGAGGCAGAGAGACAGAGAGACAGACAGACAGAGAGAAAGAGAGACAGAGACGTGCGATGACAGCCATTGGAGAGACAGGAAGGTGAGTTTATTCTGTTTCCCTGCTTCATATTTCTGCTGCTTGTCATCATGTCTCTCTCCTCTCTGTCTCTACCTCTCCATCATCACTCCTTTAATGTGTTTTTCATCCTCCATCTTTTCTGCCGTCAAACATCTTCCTGCTCTCTCGGTCTGATGCTGCGTTTTCCTGTCGAAGCTTCAGTCCTTTGGGACCGAGCCTCATTACATCTGTGTGTGTGTGTGTGTGTGTGTGTGTGTGTGTGTGTGTGTGCGCGTGTATGTGTGTGTGTGTGTGTGTGCGTGTATGTGTGTGTGTCTCTGTGTGTGCATGTGTGTGTGTGTGTGTGTGCGTGTGGGTGCGTGTGTGTGTGTGTGTCCATCTCCACCCAGTCCGAGTGAACAGATCAATCTCATGTTCTCTAAATGTTTCCTCTCTCAGATGGCGTGAGCACTTAAAATCTGGCATAAATCCTCAAGGTACCAACAAACAAGATATAAGAGAGAGAGAGAGAGAGAGAGAGAGAGAGAGAGAGAGAGAGATTCCCTCAAAGAATACTAAAGCAGCTTTAAAACCAAACTAAATAATGCTTGTGTCACGTAGAACATTAAAGGAATATCACAATTACAAGTTCTGCCTAGCAGATTCTAAAGAAGACTAAAGTCTGACGTTAGAGACTGTGGTGATCTATGTAAAGACAGGAGATTTTGCAGGGTCACACATTGCAAGACTACAACTAGATTCTACCGCTAATGTAGACCGCTAACTTTAAGAGAGTCTGCAGATGAATGTCTCCAGTACCTGGAGGTCTGTGTTTATCTGCTGGTAAATCTCCGTAAACCATAAAGACCACTGGCTCTAGCCGTTGGCTGCTTCCTGTGTGGTGCTGGAGGTAGAGCACCCCGACTCTAGCAAGATTATTGGACATTAGTCTGAGACAGAGGAGTCGTTTTGGTGGAAGGTCGGCATAAAAGACAGAAAAATGCAACTGAGCACGGATTTAAAGAGAGCTTGTTACGCAGCAGTCTGTCCTCATGAAGCATCTGTACATGTACCAGATATATCAACTGTACATGTACCAGATATATCACCTGTACATGTAGCAGACATATTACCTGTACATGTAGCAGATATATCACCTGTACATGTAGTGGAGATATCATCTGTACATGTAGCAGATATATCACCTGTACATGTAGCAGATATATCATCTGTACATATAGCAGATATTTCATCTGTATATGTAGCAGACATATCACCTCTACATGTAGCAGATATATTTGAATTATTTTATTAGGATAACCCCTTGAGATGTACCATCTCGTTTTCGAGGGGGTCCTAAACAAAAGACATTACAGACATACAAACATGATAAACAAAACACAACAAAAACATATACAATATCACAACAATAAAAAAAATAAAAAATAAAAACAGAGCCTACAATTACAACATAATAAATAACAGGGAAAAATGATCAATCAAACTATAACCAAACGTTACTGTAGAAAGACAGTGAAATCAAGTGGTTCAATAAGTAAAGAAGAGTGAAGAATGAGATAAAATAAAACTGGAGAGAATTAAAGTCTACATGTACAGTTAGTATGAAAGTGAATTGCCAAGGCATGTTTAAACAATCTGAAAGATGAAATGGAACAAATATTTACTATTATTTAATTTATTCCAATCTGAAGGTGCTTTAAACATAAAGCATTTTTTGATCTAGACTTAGAAACATGAGGTACTGAAAAGAAAAGCTGAAAAGTATGTCTTAAATGATGATTGGAGGAAAAAGGAACCAAAAACTGTTTTAGATAAAAAGGATAATTGAAATGAACACACTTAAAGACAAAGTGCAACCAATGAATCTGTCTTCTTATATGTGGCAAGTCAAGAAGATCATACATTGTACAGTGATGAGTTGTAAATGCGCAGTTTAGAAAAATCTATACAATCTATTATACACTCTAGTAAGAGGAGTAAGAGAGGCATTAGAAGCAATGCAATACACAGAATCAGCATAATCCATTATTGGCAATATAAGTTGAAAGGCAATTTTGTTTTTAACCTTAAGTGGAAAACAGTTTCTCGAACGGAAAAGAAGACTAAGACTATAATTCAATTTATGTACAATGTGATTAATATGTTAATTAAAAGAAAGCTCAGAGTCCAAGTATAAGCCCAGATATTAAATATGGTCAACTTTCTGCAATGTAATGCCATCAAGACAAGAAATACGACATGAATGTGATTAGCATTTAAGTTTAATGTTCTGTTGAGTGCCAAAAATCATAGTATGTGTTTTAGTTTTATTGAGGAGTAATTTATTAACTGCAAGCCAGTTTTGCAAGTTATTAAAATCAGACTGTAAATCTACCTCAATCTGTACTAAATTTGTATGTGAAGTATATATAACCGTATCATCAGCATAAAGCTGAACAGAACACTTACATATAGAGGGAAGATCATTAATAAATATAGAAAAAAGAAGTGGACCAAGTGTTGATCCTTGAGGCACACCACACTGTTGAGTTAGAATGTCAGATTTGTTTCCATTAATAACAACACGTTGTTTTCTATTGTGATGGTATGAGTTAAACCAGAGTAATGCAGTGCGTGAAAGGCCAATAGCGTAAAGTTTATCCAGAAGAACGTAATGACTGACCAAATCAAAAGCCTTTGTCAAATCAATGAAAATAGCACCAGTTAGTTCCGAATTGTTTGAGGCAGTAAGAATATCGTTGGTTAGTTTTAGCAGTGCAGTAGTTGTAGAGTGATTTGAATGAAAGCCAGACTGAAAAGGTGAAAGGATATTGTTTTCATTAAGATAACATGACAATTGATTATATATAAATTTTTCGAACACTTTAACAACAGAACTAATAATAGAAATTGGTCTGTAATTGTTCAAATCTAGTATATCTCCTCCTTTATGTAAGGGAATAATGCGTGAACATTTCCAGATACTGGGTAATTCATATGTAGACAAAGACATATTAAAGAGATCAGAGTTTCGATACCATCCAACCCAGAACTATTACTCATTTTAAGGTCATTAATAGCATTCTGTACCTCAACAGGTGTGATAAACCTAAAAGAAAATACACTGTTAATAGTCAGTGTTTTTTTAAGTTGTAAATTACCACAAATAGATGATTCAGGCAATATAGAAGAGACTGATGAAAAATGCTTATTAAAGGCCTGGGCCATTAAAAGCGGTTCATGTAAGATTTCATTATTAACTTTAATTTGCTTAGGTACAGATTTAACAGATGCATTAGTTATTGATTTTATCTTGGACCAGAATTGTTTAGGATTTTTGAAGTCTTCAATAAGAGATTCTTTGTAATAGTTAGATTTGGCATTTCTCGTCATAGTTTTACTTAGATTTCGTAACCTCCTATATTCATCCCAATCAGCAGGGTTCTTAGACTTGATGCATGAAATGTGGCCCAGGAATATCACAATTACAAGTTCTGCCTAGCAGATTCTAAAGAAGACTAAAGTCTGACGTTAGAGACTGTGGTGATCTATGTAAAGACAGGAGATTTTGCAGGGTCACACATTGCAAGACTACAACTAGATTCTACCGCTAGTGTAGGCCGCTAACTTTAAGAGAGTCTGCAGATGAATGTCTCCAGTACCTGGAGGTCTGTATTTATCTGCTGGTAAATCTCCGTAAACCATAAAGACCACTGGCTCTAGCCGTTGGCTGCTTCCTGTGTGGTGCTGGAGGTAGAGCACCCCGACTCTAGCAAGATTATTGGACATTAGTTTGAGACAGAGGAGTCGTTTTGGTGGAAGGTCGGCATAAAAGACAGAAAAATGCAACTGAGCCCGGATTTAAAGAGAGCTTGTTACGCAGCAGTCTGTCCTCATGAAGCATCTGTACATGTACCAGATATATCAACTGTACATGTACCAGATATATCACCTGTACATGTAGCAGACATATTACCTGTACATGTAGCAGATATATCACCTGTACATGTAGCAGATATATCATCTGTACATGTTGCAGATATATCACCTGTACATGTAGCAGACATATCACCTGTACATGTAGCAGATATATCACCTGTACATGTAGCAGACATATCACCTGTACATGTAGCAGATATATCACCTGTACATGTAGCAGACATAGCACCTGTACATGTAGCAGATATATCACCTGTACATGTAGCAGACATAGCACCTGTACATGTAGCAGATATATCATCTGTACATGTAGCAGATATATCACCTGTACATGTAGCAGATATATCATCTGTACATGTAGCAGATATATCACCTGTACATGTAGCAGATATATCATCTGTACATGTAGCAGACATAGCACCTGTACATGTAGCAGATATATCATCTGTACATGTAGCAGATATATCACCTGTACATGTAGCAGATATATCATCTGTACATGTAGCAGATATATCATCTGTACATGTAGCAGATATATCACATGTAGCAGATATATCATCTGTACATGTAGCAGATATATCACCTGTACATGTAGCAGATATATCACCTGTACATGCAGCAGATATATCACATGTAGCAGATATATCACCTGTACATGTAGCAGATATATCACATGTAGCAGATATATCATCTGTACATGTAGCAGATATATCACCTGTACATGCAGCAGATATATCACATGTAGCAGATATATCACCTGTACATGTAGCAGATATAGCAGATATATCATCTGTACATGTAGCAGACACATACCTGTCAAGTATCCAGTTTTGGCCGGGAAAGTTCCGTATTTTACTCTTCTTTCCCGCCGTCCTCCCGTATTAGTATTTTCCCGTAAATCTCCATTATTTTAACCTGTGTTATTAAAAAATAATAATACCCCGGGCCCGAGCGGAACAAAAAAAAACATTCCCAATCTGAGCTCTGTCACTAGCCTCGCGATAATTGCCACCTGCAGTAGCCTAATACAGGTACTGTAGGTGGCAGTTGTCGCGAGGTTAGTGTGTGAGGTCAGATGATGAGTGACAACGCGGGGAAAAAAGAAGAAAAAAAACAGAGACGGATGATGGACGCTACGACAGAGACGGTGCGCTGCCAAAACTTATGAAGGCTTTACTATGCATTCCCCCATGTTGCAGTCAGTGAAGTTAAGAAAACAGTGTAACAAATCAACGCATTCTCATGAACGGGTTGGTATCATATCGTACTAAAATGTACGCACACCAGCACGTGAGCTATCCTCCAAAACCGCTCGGTTGTATCAGCGGTAGTTGGTGGTTCAGTTCCCCCAGAATAGGTGACTGTGAGCCGGGTACAGAGCACCAAGAGTTGCCGCTCATTTCAGCGGAGGTTAAGGTTAACTTTAGGCCAAAAGTGTGAGCCTTATGCGGTGAGTAAATTTATGTTTAGGCACAAAAACGACTAGTTAAGTTTAGGATTAAAACAATCCCAGGAACATGCATTTCCTGTGTTTTATAACCCAACATGTTGTTTTTGAACACCTGTTTCCTCTGTGATAGTCTTGTGTTTTCTCCTTAACTTCTTCAGGACATGAACACCTGTTTCCTGGGTGAGTCTTCATTTTGTTTCACGTTTTATAGAGAATTTCTGTTGAAATAAAATATAAAGTCAACTGTTCATACACAGATAATTCTGAGTGCTATGCTAGGCTAAGGTGTCCTGAACCCGACTCTAACGTTAAATCTCTATAACGTTAGACCCCACAACGTCTTAAAGACAGAAAACCAGAAGAAATGTTTGAATGTTAAACTGTTTCTTTATGTGTCTTTCTCTCTGAACAGAAACTGCTGAGTCATGTCTGCCGACCTGGACGATACAGACAACGTGTTTGGTGAGTCTCACACAGACACACACAAACGTACACACACACAGACACACACAGACACACAAACACACACACACACAACTTCAGATTAGAAATCATGAAAATGTTGGAATATGTATGACAAAAGTTCACAAATAGCACTGAATTTGAAAAAATACTTTAATTTATGTGTGTTTCCTAAATCATCTCTCTGTTTATGAAACCATGAATCAATGAATGAATGTTGTTCACTAACAGCTGCAGCTTTATTTCTGATGACGCTTCAAGTTTTCACCGTAATGAGTCTTCATCCTCCCACTCAGAGTGCCATTAAATATTCATCACACACCACAGAGACACACACATACACACAGAGACACACACACACACACACACCACAGAGACACACACACATACACACAGAGACACACACACACACACACACACACACACACACACCAGAGACACACACACATACACACACACACACACACACACACACACACACACACACACACACACACAGACCACACACACACACATACACACACAGAGACACACACACACGCAGAGACAGACACACACACACACACACACACACACACACACACACACACACAGACACACACACACATACACACACAGACACACACACACAACTTAAAATTCAATAGTACACTATATCACTGTTTGCTGCACATTAACTGCAACAATACACAACAAATTCAGCTGAACATATAATAATTAAGAGCTGCACATTTCCAACCTAAACAACGTTACACATTGTGCAAGAACAACATACAATATTTCAAATTGAGACACGTAAGGCTTGCAAAGCAACACCTCCGTGTGTGTGTGTGTGTTTCAGACCTGAACGAGGTCCCGGAGACGGAGCTGCTGGATAACAGCATCCAGAAAGGCCGAGCCCAGCTGTCCGTCAAAGCTCGGCGGTCCCGCCCCTCCCGGTCTCGTTACCGTGACAGCGTGAGCTCCACGGAGGGAGACGACAGTCTGGAGAGGAAGGTACAGTCCTTTGTTACTGCAGTACAAGTACACAGAGTATCAGCATCAAAATAAACTTTAAGTACTGAAAGTAAAAGTCCTTCCTCTGCACAATAATCTATAAAATACTACTGTATTCTGATGATTGTGTGTGTGTTTGTGTGTGTGGGTGTGTGTGTGTGTGTGTGTGTGTGCATGTGCGTGTTATCAGGACAGTCCCTTACACTGGGCCCGCTCTCCGCTCCACCTGCGAGGCTCCTCCCCTTCTCCTGATTCGCTGCTGTCTGCCCGAAGCTCCGCTTTCTCCTTCGACACATCCCTGGTGAGACCAATCAGAGCTCAGCACTGCTTATGTTGGAAATACGCACGCTAAGCAATGTTAACTAAAGCTAAGCTACCTGGCGTTGGCTACTCAGGTGCGTGGCTCTCCGGAGGATGACGGAGCGCCATTGGCCCCGCCCCCCAGGGGTCGTTACCGTCAGCTTACCAACGCCACGTCTCAGGAGCCGCTGGTGACGCCAAACAGCTCACCCACACGGAGGAGGAACAGGAGGCCGGACAGTGAAGGTACACACACACACACACACACACACACACACACACACAGACAAACAAACACACACACGCACACACACACACACACATATACTGGTTTGCATGTTGGACTAACTTTAAAATAATCACTTGTGGGGACCACCGTTTCTAAATGTGCTAGAGGTATGAAAAAAATCAGGTATACCCAGCATAGCTTTTGTTAGTTACACGACTTCAAACATCTGAACTGATAAAGTAATTACTTGACCATCCTATGTAGGGACTAAAAAAACTGAGATAACAATGCTGGTGGGGACCTCATTTGAATGTTATTTACATAATTCACCCAAATTCCCATGTGATTAGTGGGGACTTTGCAACAAGTGTAATAATAATAAATGACATGCATCTGTAGCTAGTAAATGTAAACATTATTGCATTTGTTAAATAAAGATTTAATTTACAGATTCAATGTAAGTAGAATGAAAAGATACATAAGTAGACCATTAATAACTTAGATTCGTTGTTTATAGATAACATAGATATGGAGCATGAAGCTTGAAAAGGTGAGTGATTCAAACCATCACTTTTGCATATCACACATTTTCACAACATACAGACACGCACACAGACACAGACACACACACTGTAGGATACACGTAGGGTACAGATTTGATCATTGGCAAATTATCAAAGATGTTTTATCAATATTAATAAAGTTATGAATATGGTTATTAATTTAAAATTTAAAATTAAACTTTATCAAATCAACAAACAATCAAAACGGGGCACCACCCTGCAAGTCAGGGACCAATAATCAAACTGTGGAACAGACTCATTTCTGTGGTAATCCTTTAAAAAGGAAACAAAGGAAGGGGTGAATTTGAGCACGGACCTGTTCAGCCAGCAATTATTACAAACAGTACACAAATAATCACCAGCAACTGCTAATTAAGTATAATCGAATTTATTAACGTCACAATTATCAGTAGCCAATCAATAATCCTTCAATAATAAAACGTATATACCTTTTACAATATCACAACCAAACAAAGCAAAAACAAAGCAGCATATGTCATGGACACGTCTGTGTCTGTGTGTGTGTGTGGGCGTGTGTGAGAGATGTGTGTGTGTGTGTGTGTGTGTGTGTTTGTGTAAGGGTGAGTGAAAGTAAAGGGGGCGGTGTCGAAATGTAGTTCTAACACAAAAGCAACTCCCAAAATGGCTACTCCTGTGAGCTGCACAAAACTATTTAGCCTCAATTCAATTCAATTCAATTCAATTTTATTTATAGTATCAAATCATAACATAAGTTATCTCGAGACACTTTACAGATAGAGTAGGTCTAGACCACACTCTATAATTTACAAAGCCCCAACAATTCCAACAATTCCAGTAACTCCCTCAAGAGCAAGCAGTGCGACAGTGGGGAGGAAAAACTCCCTCTTGGGAAGAAACCTGGGACAGACCCAGACTCTTGGTAGGCGGTGTCTGACGAGCCGGTTGTGGCGGTAGTGGTGCTGGGTGCACGAGGAGGGGCTGAAAAGGTCAAGGGGGTTGCTAGGCAACGCGCACGCTTAACCCAGCCCTGGTCATGTGTTAGCTCTGTACAAACGTAAGCCGACTATCCCCACGTGGTTAAGCTAGCAACGTTAGCTCGGGAGCTACGTGGCTAGCTTATGTCCGTGTGTATGTTTGTGTGTGTTTTAGTAAAAGGAGAAGAGTAAAAGGAGGAAAAACAAAACACTCTGATCTTAGTTATTGATAACGGCCAGCTCAGTGGCTAACAGCTGATTCCCGCAATGATCTTGCAGACAGTAACTAAACTCCGTGAAAGGAGTGATTTAGCAGGTAGCGCTTACGGTTTTACCCAGCTACTTAACACAACATATCAACAGTATCGTGATCAATGATACATTCACAGAAACAGATTAATAATCAAGTATAGACCAATACATAATTAAAATCAGAGATCACATTAATGGCAACAAGTGGTAGCGAACCCTTTGCTCATTAATAAACAAACCAAACACACTAGTTCTAACATCTGCCCAGAACTGTGTAAGCCTCTTACAGT
Organism: Perca fluviatilis; assembly: GCF_010015445.1. Classification (NCBI taxonomy): domain Eukaryota; kingdom Metazoa; phylum Chordata; class Actinopteri; order Perciformes; family Percidae; genus Perca; species Perca fluviatilis. The sequence continues at coordinate 38,169,818 of NC_053126.1, forward strand.
ACATGTGTTGTTTGTAGTTAATCTCTCGCCAGAGTTTAACGATCCGTTTCGTCCAGAGCGGGGACGACCACGCGATCAGGGACGGCAGCAAACCGGAATGTAGTCCCTTTCTTGAATCCGGGCTGATTAAACCCGCTGCAGATAGAGGAAATACTGGGCCAGTATTCCTGGGATCCCCTTGTATATCAGAAAGATAGAAAATGTCCCAGCTCAATCTCGACCAGCGAGGTGACGCTGGCTAGCTAGTCCGGACTAGTGCACCTCCTGTCAGTAAAATGGGTTACCGTGGAAAGCCAAGAGACACCAACGGCGACAGCTTTTATCCTTCCTCCACCTCCTAGTGGCGGGGTGGTGCATTCAAAGGCCCGACAGCCAATGGGAAAAGAGCAACCTTGTCACAGGTGTGAAGCAGTTCTTTGTCTCACCACCAGTCTGCCTTGACCTCCTCGTGTTGGAGGTAGATTCTCCATTTTGGCGACTCTGCTTCCAAGTGGCGGCCTGTAGGAGTTTGGTGAAACTGGCTTTGGGATTCACATGTAGGCCAAGATCCTTTGTCTTGCTTTTCCTGTGTCCCTTGTCTCTGCAGTCTGCTCAATCTGAGCCATTTTTGGTTAAGATCAATGTTTAACCCCCTGCTTGGTCCCAACAACAACACACACACACACACAGGGCATGAAGTTAACTTTTTTGACCACCAGTCACTGTGACTTTTTACCAGCCAGTTATTATTTGTTTTGCCTCATAAAGGTGAAAACAGGACTTGCAGTGTGTCTATGATCTTCTCCTGTCCTATTCATGGTAGCCTACTCGGGGACATTGCGCCGTCATCACGTGCTGTAGTAGGGGGGCCGCCTTGATAATCCTGCATAGGGGTCCGGTGTTGGTTCGTTATGCCACTGCATATAAGAGATGAGAGGACTGACAACATCAGGAGTAGCCTACACACACCACAACAACAACAACTACACACTGGTGAATGTGAACCATAACACATGAGTTGTTGCAAAAAAGTTGCAACTTTTAATGTATAGTTCTTAAAAATAAATAAAAAGGAAACTTGTTTTTGGGAGAATAATAATTACTACTAATAATGAATTACTCTGGGCTGAGATTTTCTAGGAACCTTACCAAAAAGGCTCAGGATGATGATGATGTTGGTATAACATGAAAACGGCTGGTGGATTTAAGACACAAAATAATAATTTATTGAATGAATCAAATATGAACATATCTGTAAGTGGCTTGTTGATTGTTACATTGTTAGTTAATTTCCTACCCTGGGCTGGGACTCACATTCATACGGTTTAATAAAGTACTTATTGGACTTTAAAGTGATGGTTCGGAGTAATTTCACCCTAGGGTCCTTTGCACCATGATCTCGAGCCAAACACCCCCCCAGAAGCTTTTTTCACCTGGGTTGAACATTGGGAGCGTTAGCGTAGCGTAGCGTAGCGTTAGCCGCTGAGTAGCTTAGCGCAGAGGCTAATGGATCGGACGTGTCTCTTAACATTACCCCACTAATAATGACCGAAATGATACCAAACGTCTTACAGTAGTACAAATAGGTTATGCACTCATAAACGATGGATTGTAAAGTTTGTAAGTACACCAGAAGTTTATGTAAATAACACTTGCCTGCTGGCTTCAGCTCTCTGCTGCTGCTGCTGCTGTTACTACCGGGCAGTAAGAGTGCTTAGGGACATCTACAAATTACAAAAACCGAAAGAGATGCAACAAAAATATTTATTAATTTAATGATTAAATAAGGTAATGTCTCCAAACTTACCTCAATTATTACTTGTCTCCTGCTAGTTATACTACAGCACTTACTTTAAAAAATAAGTTAAATTAAAAAATATTTTTGTTGCATCTCTTTTCGGTGTTGTAATTTGTAGACGGTCCCTAAGCACTCGTCTCACAGCAGCAACAACAACAGCAGAGAGCAGAAGCCAGCAGGCAAGTGTTATTTACATAACCTTCTGGGTACTTACAAACTTTACAATCCATCGTTTTATGAGTACATAACCTATATGTACTAGTGTAGACCTTTGGTATCATTTCGGGCATTATTAGTGGGGTAATGTTAAGAGACACTTCGGATCCATTAGCCTCTGCGCTAAGCTATTCAGCGGCTAACACTACTCTACGCTAACTCTCCCAATGTTCGACCCAGGTGAAAAAAGCTTCTGGGGGGGTGTTTGGCTCGAGGTCATGGTGCAAAGGACCCTAGGGTGAAATTACTCCGAACCATCACTTTAACTTATCATTGCATTTATTCAACCGCGTACCCTGCTTACCGATAGTTACGCATCTGAATCACTCAATTCTCATTGGCTACCTGCCCAAGTGGCGGGTAGATTGACAGTGTTACCCGCCAATTGCAAAATTCACCCGCATTTGGGGGTTGGACGGGTGTTAATTTCATGCCCTGAACACACAAACACACACACACACACACACACACACACACACACACACAAAGACACAGATACAAACACACACACACACACACACTATCACACACAGAGACACACAGAGAGACATACACACACTGTCACACACACACTCACAACACACACACACACACACACACACACTGTCACACACACACACACACAGACAAACAAACACACACACAGACACACACAAACATACACACACACACACACAAATATACTGTTTATACTAACACATTTTAAATATCGTTTTATAATAAAGATTATTATTATTAGTATAATACTTTACATCCAGCAGACACCCAGGATTTCTAGCATGCATTGATTGATTAATTGATTGATTTCTGGATCAAGACGATAAGGATGACATTCTAAAGGAAAATACTTATTTCCAGCATGGTCAAAGACTAAAGTTAGAGTGAAGCTGGTAAAACCAAAACGATGGGCTGAAATGCTAATGCTAACGGGCTGCATAGAGCTGAAGGGAAATGCAGATTCTGACGGTATTTATCTGTGTGTCCGTCACTCTGATAACCTTTCACAGTAAACACAGTCATTCCATTGGACACATTGTTCATATTAAAATACTATGCCTCATTACTGCAGCTGTAGAAGAGCTAAATAAATACTCACATGTTTAAGTGTAAATGTGAATTTTTGAACTTCTCCGACATCACTTCGGGCGCACTCACACGAGCACGTTTGTCCCAAAGTTGGGTAGTTTGAGTGTGATTGCTCTGTACTGACTGGGCACGACACGCTAACCCCAGCCCTGGCCCGTTAACCCCAGCCCTGGCCCGCTTGGAGAAATTTTCCCGATGTTTATAATCAATCACCCTTAATTTTTTTTTGTCTATTTGTTTCTGTGTTCTTTAATAAAAAGAAAATTCTTCAAATGCTATAAAATTAAATAAAACACCCATATTCAATCAAAGTAGTAAACTGATGATTTATTTATCTCATGAAGAGCGTTGTAAGGAACCATCCACGTTATTGTTTTGGACAATTTGTTAGAAAGAAACCCAAATGTTCTGATGTAGAAACTTTATGTAAAAAATTGACAGGAGGCTTAAGAGCATGTAAATAAGAAAGACACACCAATACATTTGAAATTAACTTTTATTAATTTTAGCACTTTTAGCAACAGGACAGAGGCTCAAAGCAGAAAAGCAACTCACTGGTTTAAACTCTATCGGTCTGATCTGATCAACAGGCAGGAGGAGGTCATGACATCACAACACGTCACACAGAAGGCTTTCGAACAATCAAATGTCACTTTTACATGTTCACATATTTTATCCACATTTCTGCACATTGTGTTCAGGTGTTGGTCACACATTTCCTTCCCTTCATCAGCTGACATGTCCCACAGAAATGGATCATGTTTGAATTATGAACATTGAATCCTTCCTGTCTGCAGACAGAGGCTCTCTTTACTTAGCAGTTTGCGTTATAGCTCAACTCTGCCTAGCAACTGATGATGCATTAACTTAACAGCTAATGGATCTGTAAATTGTCCCTGAAGGAGACTTTAAGGGTGCATCTCATGTCACTCATATGATAACTCCTCTACTCCTCGGTCCTCGGCTGAACCAGAAGGGACAAAGGAAGGGAGGCAAGTGGAGGAATCGAGGAGGCAAATTAAGGGCTATTAGATATCACATGTTTCTCAATCAGAGAAACATCTTACTACATTATTCTCAAGTATGAACATCTCAGTTGCTGCAGTCAGAAATACCAACATCAAGCAAGCTTTCAGAAAAGTCAGTAAATTTCATGAAATGAACCTGAACTCTGCCAGTTAGTTTAGTTGTTTGTTTGTCACCTTTTCACCCGGTTTAAGTAAAAGGAAAAGGGTTAGGATAGGATTAGGGTTACAGTTTGTTTTCAGGGTAACTAATGATTGTTTTTACTCACTCAAACCATTTGGTTCAGCTGTAACAACCTTTAGCTGTGGGTTAGCCAATAGATATACTTTTAAATGTTTTGTAGGAGATAGTTGAGTCGTTGTGCTAAGCTAGGCTCAACATGTTCTGGACTTAAGATGTTCCTGACTCACAACAATTGTACTTTTGAGAAACCGTATCATGTCCTAGAAATCTTGAACACTGCCTCTTTTCTTATCTTCATACATCATCCTACATAAAAAATATAAAATATCTTTTAGGACTTCTGGGGCTCTGTAGAAAACTGCAAAAACAGTAGCAATGTAATATATAAACTTTATTTCAGACCCAGGGGGATCCATATCACAATAAAAAACAGAGTATAACATAAAATACAAAAATACAAAACCTTCCACAATGTTCAGTGTCTAACATACAGACATGTATGGTTCCACAGTCTGGAAGAAAATCTGACGGAGCTGCGTACAGGGTTAGCCAAAACAGTGATCAAGTCATTTTCTGACTCTGATACCCTACACATGAATCTATACATCAGGTTACGTAAAACAGCAGAGCAGGTAGGTACCCCGACACTGACCAACATATGGCTCGCACTGGAGCTTCTTGGAGCTCTCAGCAGCAGCCTCATGCTGTCATTATAAGCCACTATGAGTTTTCTAATGCTGCCTTGTTTATAATGACACCACAGGTAGGCAGTATACAAAGGTGTACAATACGCTCTGAAGAGTGAGATCTTGATAGGTACAGAGCACATGCTAAACTTACGACACAGCATGTTCGCTTGAGCATACAGCTTCCGACACTGCCTATAGATATCCTTATCATCAGACAGGTCATTTGCTATATTATGGCCCAAATATGTAATCTCACTGCACACCCTAAGTGCAGTACCAGACAGATCGAAGTCAGGGAAGGTTGACTGTCTGTCTTCTCTACTTCTAATAATCACAACTTTTTTTGGCATTGTATTTTATATCAAAATCAGCACCATACTGTGTGCATATTCTCAGAAGCTGTTGGAGACCAGCACTATATGGGCTAAAAATTACCAAATCATCTGCTTACATAAGGTGATTAATTAGTGAGTCACCAACCCTACAACCTGTATCACGTGCATTTAAAAGACAAATCATTCATATACATATTAAAAGAAAAGGAGACAGAATTCCGCCCTGGCGGACACCATTGGTCACTTGGAAGGGGACCGATGTGACATTCCCCCATCTCACTCTCATTGTCTGATGCGAGTACCAATAAACCAAGATTCTTATTAAAAAACCAGGGACCCCACTTTCAGACAATTTTAAAAAATAATTTCTCATGATTAACACGATTGAATGCTTTAGAAGCATCAATGAAGCACATGAACATTGTGGAATTTTGCCTATTATGTTTATCTAAAATTTCCTTTAGTGCAAAAATACATACATCAGTGCCATGCTTTCTTTTAAAACCAAATTGGTTATCGGTAGATAGGACGTACCTCTCAAGTCTACACAATAGAACTGTCTCCAGCACTTTGGACATAACACTGAACACAGCTATTGGCCTGTAATTATCTGAGCTGTTCAGCTTCCCCACTTTATCTTTAATAACTGGTACTAGCACAACAGAGAGCATAGAATCAGGTAACTCTCCATGAACAAAAAAAACTGTGTAGCACATAGCTACCAGAGGGCATAGCTTCTTACTGGCAAGTTTAAGATGTTCAGCTGTTATACTATCCAGACCACAGGCCTTATTATCTCTTAACATTAATATTGCTTCATTGACTTAAGCAGAAGTGACAACAGCGTCATCATTAAACTCTACATTATCCACTACAAACAGATTACTTTTATACACAGTTTAACAGTTCATAATATTGTTTCCATCATAACTGTGAAATGTCATCAGGACCTCACACCATCTATATTAGATGGGAGAGATGTTTTGAAATTATTCATAGTTTTTATTTCTTTCCAGAAGTCATTAATATATATTTTTTTGCAGCTTCCATGTCAGTTAATCTGACCTCATAGTGTTTTCATTTCTTTTAATATAGAGAAGTGCATATTTAAATCTAGCATTAGTGCATTTCTTATTTTCAAACAAGGGGCCATGCCTGCTTTTGCCTGACTCAGCCCATTTTTTAAAAGCATTTCGGGCCTCTGCATGGAGCTCTTCTACGTGATTTTTCCAACCTGGCTTAGCATTGCACGCTTTTGTCCTATGTTTAAACAGAGACCTGCTCGATTTACAAAGAGACTCCACAATAGCCTCATACAGGGAACATAAATCCTTACAGTGTTGTACATTCTTACAGTGCATATCCCGACACAATAAGGCATTCTTTGGGACCTTAATATTACCCAACAAAGCATCAGAAGGACATATGAAATATATGAAATATTCATTAAGATCTTTCTTAGACAATTTTGACCAATTTATTTTCCCTACATCAATCCCATTATCCACAGGCAACAACACTGGTAAATTTCCTTTGTTCAACACCATGAGAAAGGGCATATGGTCCGTAGTAGCCAGATCATAATCAATCTTCATCATATCGATGGAGTCATGGGCATCCACTGTACAAAGGCAGTGATCCAGCCAGGAAGTAGAGTGCCAGGCCTCGCTGATATAAGTATAGCTATCATTCAGCAATAGTACCTTAATAGATAAAGTCAATCCACTGTCTGAACAAAACTGCATTAAATGATTACCAAATAAAGAGTTGGCATCAGATACATCAGCATTCATATCATCAATGACATAGATACAGGTAGAAGAATTGTCCTGAATAAAAGACATGATAAATGCCCAATCTACTGAGGTACTCATCCGCATTTTTATATGCACTCATATGGCGTATAGACATTCAGAATTATTATCTTCCTATCATTATAACACAGCTCAAGCCCAATAGCCCAGTCAACACCCAATCTTTTAAAATTAACCAAGTGATCATATTTTTTATTCCACATTGTGGCTACCCCCCCTGGAATTCTCCCCCGGACAACTTCAGCACTTAGGTCAGTTGTTGATTTACCTGCCCCATGAAAGTCCCTATGTATAGAATTTAGTCCTTCCAGGTCTTGTTTAGCCAGGAACATCTCCTGGACACACAAAATGTCACATCTGTCCATCAATTTGTCCACAACATTACGGCGTGATTTATCAGTTTCACTGTGGCCAGGGCTGGACTGGGACAAAAAATCGGCCCTGGCATTTTTGGGCCAGGTGGCCCACACCCACTGTGATTGGTCAGACACATTCCCTGCAGACAGTCCTCTTAAAATATGCGCGCATTCTATGATATGAGTTGCCTAGTGTTCTGTGTTCATGTGATCGTTTTGGATCCTTCAAGAGGGGTCTCAAGACTTATCTGTTGCTCTTACACTTAAATAATTAATTCATTCTTAGAGTTATGATTTGTATATTTATGGTATTTTTATAATTTTTTATTATTGATATTTGATATTGTATTGTCATTATTGTTATTATTACTGTTTTGCTTAATATTGGCTTAGCAACTTTAAAAACTGTTTACTGTTAATTTCCCAAAAGCTACAATAAAGCTGAGAGTAGTATATGCCCTGGAAAAGAGCACCAATACAAAAGAGGCTAATTAAGCCATTCAAGGAACACTGATGCTTGTATCAACACTGACTTTATAGATCACACAGACTTTTCAGCTAGCCAACAGGCTAACCGCTAGCATTTTCAATGTAAGCTTAAAGGAGAACTCCGGGCAAGTTTTACGTTAATCTTGATCGCTATATGTATATGAGTACTGTCGATAGCAAAAAAAACGAGCCGAATCGGTGCTAGCAACATGGAGCTGCTGCAGCTAATGCCAAGAGCTGAGGAGGCAGGGAGGAAGAAGAAGGATGCCCGGTCGGGGCTGCTAGCCTGGCTAAGGAAACTACCACACAATTCGCCACTGCAGAGACTCATATTCACCAACGACAGCACACAAAATGGATATATATGCTACAAATACACATGGAACTGCTGCGTGATGATTATTACCGGAGCCTGGCTGAACACACTCACTCATCCCAGACGGCAGCTAGCAGCTAAGAGGGTAGGTGAATTTAAACAATGGCTAAGTTGCTAAACGCATCTTGTTGTCATGTAAGGGCCCTGTTCATGTTGCACAGACATTTTAATTGCATTTTGTGTCTGTTAAGAGGCACAAAGACACTCTTTATCTTATGGCCCCATAACTGCCGTTTTAGCTGAGTGGGAGCTCTCGGCAGCAGCTGCAGCAGCTCCGTGTTGCTAGCACCGATTCGGCTCATCTTTTTTGCTATCAACGGTACTCATAAACATATAGCGATCAAGATTAACGTAAAAATTGCCCGGAGTTCTCCTTTAAGCAGTTAGGTTACTTGACAACCACTAACTTTAATGTTATAGCCAAACTGCTTGTTATCGTTATGACGTGACACGCACGTGTGCGCACGAAACACACACACACACACACACACACACACACACATACACACACAGCCTCCCTCCCTTCCTGAGAGTCCCTGTTAATTTGCCTACTCCTTACCACATCGTCATCTACTCTCTCTTCCATCTTTTCCTCACTCGCTCCCATGGCCCTGTCATGGTCACTCGCCTCCTCCTCGCCTTCTTCCCTGACATCATTGTTTCTGCTTCTATAGCCAGCCACCTCTCCTCCTCTACTTCAGGTAATGCTGATGTTGAAGCAGCAACTACAGACCCAAACATGTCTGAAATATTTGAGGAATCCGCCTGTAGATTCTTAATCTTTTTCTCCTCTAATTTATCTGCACCTCCCTTGCACTTGGTGGTTGTTTGTCCATTATAACGTGAATACTAAACTTCCAGCATAACTATTACAGCTCGTGTCTCAGGGCCGGGAGGCGTGGCCATAGTGGGATTCGTAAATTTGCGGCCCGGAGTGGGGAAGGGGGTTCCTGGATTTGATTGGGTCAGGCCAGTGCCAATAAAGAAAATTAACCAATGGGCCGCTGTGTGTTCTTTATGGGCCGGCCCGGCCTGGCCAAAAAAAAAATGTTACTCTCAGTACCAGTTCCAATTATTCCCACATTCCTCTGGTCACATTTCAAGTGAGCTTGTTTGTTGTTGGATTTTCGTGGCACAGTTGCTTTAAGGGACCCTGGCTTTTTGCGACCTTCTTTCACAACAACGCTCCACTGAGGGGACTGTAGTTGTGATCGTGGCGATGTTACTGCTACATCCAGGAGCTCCCGTTGTTGAACAGAGCCCACCAGCCCTTTCACCTCTCCACGTGAGGTGCTGGCGATCCCGGTGTCCAGACCCAGGAGACAAGACTTCCCAGAGACGTTGTTGTCTCCTCCTGTCGAACAGGGTCTGCTAGCCCCTGCACTCCCTCTCGTGCGGTGCCAGCAGCAGGGTCGCAGGCCGATGTGCGGTGCGTCTCCACTGCTGTCACATGGCGATCCATGGCAGCAACAAGTTCTCACCCACTTCTGCCTGCATTTCCAGTGCCCTCCTCAGGCCAGAGACTTCTTGGCTCAGCTGCTCCACTCGGCTAAGCAGTGCCGAGGCATCCATATTGCCAAACAAGACAGGTGGCAGTTCTTCCAAGTAATGTGAAACAAACCGCGGAATATTTTCACCACACTCATTTAGAACCCTCAGACAGGCCTTGATATTATTCCCATCCTTCTGTGGGCCTTTGTGTGCGATACAGCGTAGCGTGGAATCCGGACATACATCAAACATTTGGACTCCTCAATCCACTCAGATGAAAAGTTGTTTGTTGCTAACAAAACAATTTCATCATGGCTGAGTGTATTCATTTTAACCACAATAAAGTTTAAAAGTTCATCTTCCACTATCACCTTCCCATTGTCCGTTTTGTAGATTGCAGGTTTTGTACGGGGGCAAGCCGAGCCTCCACCAGCGGCACCCGCCACCATAATCAGCATGGTATTGCTATTGTTTTAATGTAAGACTGAGCAACTACTCTGTTTAAGAGAGATAACTCATTTCAATGTGTTGACTCCAGGCTGCTTCAGAAACCAGTTTATACAGCCTGATTTCTGACCACCATTATTGGCTTTTTCTGATTACTGCTTACGCTGCCCTTTGTCCACCGCTGTAGGTTTTTTCTGATTGCTGCCTAACAACCCCATCTCCTCCATGGATTTCTGGAACTCTTCTGAGTTTGTATCTATCTCTTCATTTAAGGCTTTCATATAATCGTCTAAACTCCTCTCACAGTTCTTGCCATAGTACGGCATCTTGCACTCACACATCGCTACAACGACGTTTTCCACACAAACACATTTGCCTATTTTGGGATCCCCACCACAGTTCAGCTTGGAGCAGGGCTCTTTGGTCATCATCTCTTCATCACCTTTAATCAGAACAACAAACTTTCCAGTCTTAACACCTGGATCTTTATGACATTTCCCTGTATAAATGTAAAGGGTGGTAGAGTTCAGGGGCATGGACTTCTTCTCCTTGTATGTTCTTTGCTCCGTGGCCATCATGAGCATTTAATCTAAAGGCATGTACTGCTGTGTAAGTCTCAGACACTACAATGGTTTCCACAGTTTCCTTACATTTACTGAGTTTCTCTGCTACCTTATAACACAGAACTGACTTAACAAGGCACATGTCAATGGCTTGTTTAACTTTAATTGCCTTTGTGTGAGTCCCTTTCACCTGTCTGGCTATAGCCACGCTAACTTCCCCTTTTGTCACCTCAGTAAATCCTGTCAAGATGTGTTTGTTGAGTGATTTAGTTGTGTCATGATGGGAATTTTTGGTTAGAAATGCAACAACCATCCAGTCATACCTGTCATCCGTCTTGCCCAGCTTGACCATTTTTGCTCTTTGTGATATTCGTCAAGCTTAACATTAAGATCGTCAAATTGAAACTTGACATACTTTAATGTTGGGTCATCTTGTAAGTTTATGTTTACTACTATCAATCCAAACTGTACTAAATTGGTAACGGCACTTATCACTGGCCCATAAACTGGTATCAGAGTCAGTAAAGGGGTGGCTGCCTGTCTGATCTCGTCCATGTGGTCAAGAACCACCTTGCCAGTTTTTTTAGCAATTGTCTTGACATTGTTGGATTTTTCTGGTTTTGTTTCTGGTTGTCAGTGGAGTAGGACGAACGACATCAGCAGGACTAACAGCCGGCCTGGAGACGCCATGGCTGCCAACTCACAACAACACAAACACAAGTTAATTACTCAATTGTTGCTACTTAGACACATTTATTCAGGAATTATCTTGTCACCTTATTTATTTTGTTGGCATCCAACAACTAGACGTGCAGAAGTACCACTAGCAGCAGTTTATTATTTTATTATTCAGTAGCAGTAGTTGTACAGATGGCATCCAGGCAGGTTTACTTTTATTGCCCCTTTAGACAACAAAGCAAGTCAAAGATAAGGTCAATTTAAAGATTTCATAATATAAGTCATTTCAATATGATTTGAAAGAGTTAAAAATGAAACAGCTAAAATAGATAAAAACAGAGAATAAGAAGGAAACATTATATAGACTAGTGTTTTCTTTAACAGTGAGAAGCAGAAACGGTTTAAGCCCAGACATAAAATAACTATGGAAGATTAGGGCCAATGTGAAAAATGATTTTAAATTCTGAGCTTGAAATCATAATTATGACTTTTTCCCCTCAGGATTGTGAGTTTAAAGTCAGACCTCAAATACATGTTTCACATTGCCCTATTTCTCTTCCATAAAGAACAGAGTGAGAGTACAGCTGCAGTTTTCTTGGTTTGTCTTAGATACGTGGAGCATGAAAATTGAATGCTGTTTCTCCTGGTTTAGTTTGGGACATATGGCAGACCTGAACCAGTCTATCTGAGAGTTCTACATGTCCGTATTATATACTTGTGCCCAAGTCCAACTGAACCAAGCACAGTACGGAGCAATCACACTAGTCAACTAACCGGACTTTGGGGTCAAACGTGCTCGGGCACGTTTTAACTAAGTAACTAAGTGTGAGTACGCCCTAAGTAGTGTTGTTTGCCACATTTGTTGTGTATTACCATGTAAGGCACATTTTGACATGTGTGTGCTTTTAAAACTGCTGTGTACGTAAAATTAATCATTATCATAGTATCGCCATTTAAAGTAGTGCAGGTTAATACTATAGTTAGTACAATAACTGGTGCTCTTAGGTTTACAGTTACTCAACCCCAACAGACTAAATAGACAAACCTGAAGCTGGAAACTAAAGGAAAGTTCTACCTGGAACAAAAAAACAAAACCCATCCAAAAAAAAAAAAAAAAAAAAACAAAAAAAAAAAAAAAAAAAAAAAAAAAAAAAAAAAAAAAAAAAAAAAAAAAAAAAAAAAAAAAAAAAAAAAAAAAAACAAAAAAAAAAAAGAAAAAAAAAAAAAAAAAAAAAAAAAAAAAAAAAAAAAAAAAAAAAAAACAAAAAAAAAAAAAACAAAAAAAAAAAAAAAAAAAAAAAAAAAAAAAAAAAAAAAAAAAAAAAAAAAAAAACAAAAAAAAAAAAAAAAAAAAAAAAAAAATGGTTAGGACAGCGGGATGATCAGAGGGCTGGATGGTTAGACAGCTGGATGGTCAGAGGGCTGGATGGTCAGACAGCTGGATGATCAGAGGGCTGGATGGTTAGACAGCTGGAAGGTCAGAGGGCTGGATGGTTAGATAGCTGGATGGTCAGAGGGCTGGATGGTCAGAGGGCTGGATGGTCAGACAGCTGGATGGTCAGAGGCGGCTGGTTTGATCATTGATCAGAGGCTGGATGGTTAGACAGCTGGAAGGTAGAGGGCTGGATGGTTAGATAGCTGGATGGTCAGAGGGCTGGATGGTCAGAGGGCTGGATGGTCAGACAGCTGGATGATCAGAGGGCTGGATGGTTTGACAGCTGGATGGTCAGAGGGCTGGATGGTCAGAGGGCTGGATGGTCAGACAGCTGGTGATGGGATGGAGTGGCTGATGGCGGATGGTTAGACGCGGATGATCAGAGGGTTGATATGGTTAGACAGCTGGATGGTCAGAGGCTGGATGGTCAGACAGCTGGATGATCAGAGGGCTGGATGGTTAGACAGCTGGAAGGTCAGAGGGCTGGATGGTTAGACAGCTGGATGGTCAGAGGGCTGGATGGTCAGAGGGCTGGATGGTCAGACAGCTGGATGATCAGAGGGCTGGATGGTCAGACAGCTGGATGGTCAGAGGGCTGGATGGTCATAGAGTATCAGAGGAAGTCTCTGTTCTCTGATCTCGACAGGACAGAGCAAGTCATTTTATAGGCAGTTGGGAGGATTAATATAAATTTATCGGAAGAGGACTTCAACCATACACAAGGATCAATCGGAGACGATGAGTTCAGTTAGTCAAATTTACTGAGACCAGCATAAGAGTTACAACACAATTGTGGGTTCACAATCATAGTATAAGTTTCCCTAGCGACAGACATAAAGTCGAGGCTCGGTCCACCAAGATCTGGTCTGACGTGAGCCCCGATCTATTCTCTCCCTCAAGCTTTTATCGTCCCCTCACAGGGGAGGATAGGCAGAAACTGTTATCTTCACAAACACCCACGCCAAGATTGGGGCCTCCGTGTGGGGAAACTTCCTCGTCTGTTCTTGTAACTTTAACTTTCTTTCCTGTTTTTCTGCTCATCTGGTACACAATGCACTCTTATGCCTAAAAAGGCTTAAACTATAGTTAAAGGACAATTCCGGCGCAAAATGAACCTAGGGGTTAATAACATATGTGTACCGACTCGACCGTTCTCTGGGACATGTTTTCATGCTAATTGAATGTGTCACTAGCTTGAAACAAGCTAGCGTGAACCACTGATTAGCTTGTAACACTAGCCTTCGGGCCAGAGGGTAAATCGCTATTTTATACCACTAACAAGGCTCAAAAGAGGGATTTCCCATCAGGACAGATCCTGTGTGTCGTCATGTAAAGACTTGTTGTTTCCAATGTCTGTTGTCTCTCTACATACTACTCCCTACTGTTGCCGCTCCTTATACTACGTCATCTTCAAGCGCCGCGGAGCTGCTGCTCTGCCTGGTGCGTTCTTGCATTTCTGAATTGCTGTAACTCTGATATTTCCTATTTCAGCATGGTTGACTGGAAAGACTGGCCAAGTAGGTTCGCCTGTACAAACATCTGCATGATTCTTTATGTCCAGACCACAGGGTTTGTGGTAAGACAAAATCAACACACAGGCATTTTTTGCAGGAGGGTGTGGAAACAACACAACATCGCTTTGTCAAAGCTTAAAAAACTTGTGTCATGGAAAGAATTTTAGTAACGTCGAGAGGCAGATGTCACCCAGAGTTATCCCGCCGGTCCGGGGGATTATCATCTCCTAAAAGGTCATCAACTCTCGAACTCTTCGAACGTATCGATCAATGTAAATCAAACAAACTGAACCTAGAGCAATCTATTTGACTAAGGAAGGAAGGAAGATTCTTTGTCTTGATGTCTTTCATGGTATGTCCATTTTAAAGGAAACAAGAAGACATTGGAAACAAGAAGTCTTTACATGGTCTCCTATTTTCTTTATTTATCAATGATCTTCCTCAAATTTGCTCAAACTGTTTTATTCATCTATATGCAGATGACACAGTGATCTACACATCTAATGTGCCTGTCTGTAAGATACAGTCCTAACTGCAATCTAACTTTAATGCCATTCAACTTTGGTTCCAATCCAACCACCTTCTACTGAATAAGAAAAAGTCATATAGCATACTGTTCCATCGCTCTTTACTTACTTGCATGCAAACTGTTGCAAAAAATCACGAAACTTTTTATCCTTTCCTTTTATTTATGTGTATACATGCGAGTATGGGAGTAGGTCTGCATATGTATATTATGTATGTATATGTGTGTATATACATGTGTCTATGTATGGGCTAAATGTTGTAATGCCTCTTAATAATGCAACATGTTTTATACATGGATTTATTTCCAATAAGGAGTCGTGGGGCAGGTGGGGTGGGCGAGGCGGGATGAGGGAGAGCTTTAGCGAGTGTGAATGTACATGTGCTGTATTGTCTTTGTCTTATTTCTCGAGGACCCCCTCAAAAACGAGATGCTTCATCTCAAGGGGTTATCCTACGGTGGCCGGGAAGTGCAATGCAACATTACAAAGAATGAAA